>NC_135878.1:14144860-14377360 GCF_031162955.1 Sander vitreus | reverse complement strand
CGCACTGGTCAGCGGCAGCTCGACTCTCTGGTGGTCGCGCAGCTGTGAGACAACAGAGTCACTCAAAGGTAGAGGGAATTGTTCAACAGCGAAAAGCAGTGGGGGAATGGAACTAAGTACATTTACTCCAGTACTGTACTTAAGTCCAAATGTTGAGGTACTTGTACTTTACTTGAGTCCTTTTCTTTTCAAGTCACTTTCTACTTCTACTCCGCTACATTTCAGAGAGAAATATTGTACTTTTTACTCCACTACATTCACTCTGTTACAGCTTCAGTTACTAGTTACTTTACACTTTGTGTTAAAAGAGCTGCAAATAGAAGACCCAAAAGACGTACGTATGACAAACAGAAGACTTGCAAATACGTATCTTGCAAACACTGATAATAAATGAGACACAGATGTCTTTCTATTATTATTTTGTTTTTCTTTAAAATCCTTCTTCTTTTTCAGTGGTTTCTGCTGTTTGGAAACAGACAATTACTCAAATGAAAGATTATTAAATTCAAACATCTGGTCTCTGTTGGATGCAGTCAGCTGTTTTTATTAATATTTAGCACAAAAGCCTACATATATTAAAAAACAGACGAGCATCTGCATCAGTTGATATACTGAAATGTATGCATGGTTTACAGACAAACAAATGAAAATGTTTAGCTCCTCCAAATATGTTTAAAAAAAACATGCCATTAACACAAAATATTCAACTTTTTTTGATATTATGGGCAGCTTAAAGGGTCAGTTTATCAAAATCACAAAATATATTTTCATACCTATCCCTATACAGATAATTCAGATTTTGATATATCGACCCATGAGACTTCTGTATCCACCCAAACACAATGGAGTTACAAAGAAAGGACCATTTCCGAACTACACTATATGGCCAAAAGTATGTGGACACCTCCATCCTGTATTTAGGTCACATACTTTACATTTTTATAACACACAAACCACAGAAAACATGTTCTAATGTTCAGTTATATACTGACATGGCTGGGTGAACATTGCCAGGTTGCAAACTCAACATGTAAACTAATCATTCAACGTACTTTTGTGTGCATCTTTCGGACGCACTGAGCTGTCATTTTCAACGTCACTTCCTGAGAGCCTCCTTGCTGTTTGGAGATGCGTAACCATGGAAACCCCTGCCGACCTCCGCTCTAGTGGCATCGCCAGATAACGCTTCAATCAGTGAAAGAGGTGAATAACGAGACCCAACAGTCGTTGGGTCTAGTTATGTAGAAACTAGAGCGTTATTGACGTTAAAAGGCTTCTTGGTTTCTGTCCCTTTGTCTGTTATGAACGTTGTCGTTACTACCGCATTGCATTGTGGGATACTTTTGCAGGCGTAGTGCCCAGTATTGCATACGGTCATATTTTGCCGGAAATAGCATGCAATTTGCGCACTATTGGTTTTTATACTAAGTGTTGTAGCCAATTCAGACTTGTTCTGCGTGTGTGAGTAAAGTGCGTGCGTGTAGTAGGTGTGAGTGAATGTTGTTGATAACTATGTCACCTGGGCACCTGTGTGTACTATGCGTGCTAGTTACCGCAATCAGAGATTAGAAAGGGGGGATCACAGGTGAGCAAGGACGGGGAATTAGGATCAGGGAAGCCGCGCAGTTTTCCAACCTTAGCTGTGTGAGAGCGATGTTTTAGATCTAGCCTGCTCGGTTTTTAATTCTTCCAGTCGGCACAGTCAGTTTTTTGTAGGTGCTTTTAAATGCATTCAAAAACAAAAGTGTTAAACCCGAGACGTCGGCGGACCTCATCATTTGCACCAGCAAGCTTTGGAAATGCCTTCAAATTCCCTCCAGTGGCATTTTTTGTTGTCAGAATTCCACTACACTGAGGTTTCGGACACACATACTGTTTTAGCTACTAAATAGCATGTTAGTGTGGTACTTCGGACGCAGCCATAGTCCCAATATTGACCAAAATGGCCTTTAACCCTTCCTGTTGTCCTCGGGGTCAAACTTGACCCTTTTTTTCAAAGTTTCTACGCAACAAAATATGGGTTTCTTTTAACCAAATTGCCCTAAAAAAACAACAACAACACGGTTGGTTCAATACAACATTCTTCGCAATATCATTGAATTCTGGATGTTATATTATATTTTACAGCATTTGGTTTAAATGGTTTAAAAACCATTTCTCGACTAAACTCTGGCAAAAGTCTTCCTCGGATTTTAACTTAATTGTCAAAATGTTTCATAATTTCTGCTTTTTAACTCCAAAAATCCCCCCTTCTCTCTCCCCTTTCTCACCTAGCTGTCCCGTCAAAATAAAAGGCGGAAAAGCCGCAAAAAATAATCTTTGAAAGAAAACGTCGAATAAAGCAAGAAAGAAATATGAAAGAAACATAAAAAAATAAATAAAAACTGATTACTGTGATTTCCTCAAGAGGGAAAGTAAAAAAAAACAAAAAACTTTTACTTTCTTTGTCGCACGACTTCGTTGTCTGACGGCGTTTCTATGCTCACAGGAGTTTTTCTGATGGCTTTCTCTGATCCCACAAAACCTTTTTCTGCAAAGAGGGATTACAAATGACTAGTGCGGTCATCAATATGTGACCTCACTTTTCAACTCAGGACACCCCCTAAATACTGAGTCTGACTGGGCTTGCGGGTCAACTCAGGGCACCGGTACACCAACGTAATGTGTCACACCATCCTTGCTGTTATTCTTGGGGTTAGGGTTAGTTAGTTAATGACATGACCCCAATCAATGTTTAAGGTCTTTAAAAAAGTGCTTGTCATCCTGTGTTTTCCCTGACTTTGTGGAAGACTTAGGTGCGCGTTTCTGTTTTTTAATTTAAACTTCCCCCATACATTTTGTGTCTCTTTGTGAGTTTTTGCGTCTCTTGTTGGTCATTTGTGTTTTTCTTTGAGGTTGTTTTGGGTCTCTTTTTGGACATTTTGGTTTCCTTAGGGGTTGTTTTGTCTCTCTGTTTGTCGTCTGGCGTCTCTTTGTAGTCGGTTCGTGTCTCTTTTCGGTCATTTGTGTTTTCCTTTGGGGTTGTTTTGTCTCTCTGTGGTCATTTGGCTTCTCTTTGTAGTCGGTTTGTGTCCCTTTGTGGTAGTTCTGTGGCTCTTTTTCACATCATTTTGGACCGTTATTATCACCACATCTGTCTAAAACGTTGGAAAAGCTAGAGCATTCAAAAAGCTTAAGACAAAACTTGCTAAAGAAGTCCATCTACAACCAACCAATCAGAGAAAAAAAAAGTCTTTTAGTTACATTTTTTCGGCTTTAGGTGCTGCACCTAAACCTTACAATGGGAAAACCCTGTCATCATTATTTTTGCTTTATATTAAATGATTTTTTTGGGTTACACTTTCTATGAAGCCTGTCTCTATAATGCATGATAAACACAGTTATAATGTGTTATAATCTGCGTATATTGCTCACTAATTTATAGAGCAAAAAATGCTATCGGACCATCTCTAAAATTGACCCCAAGGATAAAGGGTGTTGGTAAATTTTAGGATAACAAGAGGGTTAAGCTGTTTTAAAATGCATCAAATCAGAGCTTCATTTGCAGTTTTTATATTTGAACATTTTTTAAAGTGCTCATGTTATGCTCATTTTCAGGTTCATAATTGTATTTAGAGGTTATATCACAATAGGTTTACATGGTTTAATTTTCAAAAAACACCATATTTTTGTTGTACTGCTCATTGCTGCAGCTCCTCTTTTCACCCTGTGTTCAGGTCTCTGTTTTAGCTACAGAGTGAGACCTGTCACTGCTGGAACATCTTTGTTGGGAGTAGCACATGCTCAGTACCTAGGTAAGGACTACTAGCCAGTCAGAAGCAGAGTATGAGGGTGTGCCCTGACAGTACCTAGGTAAGGACTACTAGCCAGTCAGAAGCAGAGTATGAGGGTGTGCCCTGACAGTACCTAGGTAAGGACTACTAGCCAGTCAGAAGCAGAGTATGAGGGTGTGCCCTGACAGTACCTAGGTAAGGACTACTAGCCAGTCAGAAGCAGAGTATGAGGGCGTGCCCTGACAGTACCTAGGTAAGGACTACTAGCCAGTCAGAAGCAGAGTATGAGGGCGTGCCCTGACAGCATAATATGAGCACTTTAAGATGTAATGCTGTATTTCAGCTGCGTTAGCTTACCAGAGGCTGTTTGTTCTTGACCAGGCAGATGATCCTGGTGGCCTCCTCATCGTCCGGCAGCTCTTCTGGCATCGGTGGCAGCACCGGCTCGTAGTCCTTCTGGGCCACCGTATCGTGAGCTGAGAGAAGAGCCTACAAATCAATCAGAACAGCTTTTTTTTTTTTATTGAAAACTGCTGCGCTCGGGGCCCAAATAACAACGTAGTTCAGGTTCACTTTGCTGACTTTCACCTGCATTTATTTGGGTCTTTCTTTAGCACCTTTTTAAACTGTCCTTCTCCCACATGCATGTCTTCCTTTTTTACCCCCCCACACACACACACCCACTGTATCACACATGTACACATGTGTACCCCCCTTTGAAATATTTCTTTTTTTCCACTGCAGTACTCCAAAGTACACCTAGGGGTGCGCGTACCCCCATTTGAGAATCTACAGTATATCATAAGTCCAACTTATCTTATATTGTCAATTGAACAAAGTATAAAGCTGCCAGGAACCCAAATAACAAGAAGAAAAGACAGACGCCTATAAAAATGTATAAATATTTAGTGATAATCACTGAAAATGCTCTTATAGAACAGTTCGTTTTTATTGTAAATGACCAGATAAGATGCAAAGAGAAGATGTGAAAGCTGGTTTTCTCAGCTTGTCTACATCATCTAGGAATAAAAATGAAGTCAGTATGAATAGAAATGTTTTTGGACATTAACCCCAAAACTCTAGTCTCCCACAGTATAAACAATAAACCAGAGGACAAAAACATGCTCTGGTTTATTGGCATTTCTTTAAACCAATCACAATCGTCTTGGGCGGAGCCTAAGTGCCAGACGGAGCCACGGTGCCTCTGCTAAATAGTCTCAGGAAGGAAATTGTTTTGGTGGAACATGTGTACGTTCAAAAGTAGTTTTAGTCGTGCGACAGAAACCTCAGATTGGACAGATAGTCTAGCTAGCTGTCTGGATTTACCCTGCAGAGATCTGAGGAGCAGTTAACCATAGTCCTCACAAATCCACCAGAGGTTAGAACGCCAACACAACGACAGAGGAAGGGGACGGACATCCGGACGAAAATGAGGGACATCCGGCGGAACCTCTAGAGGCACCGGAGCGATCCCGGAAATGAATCGTGACTTGTTACCTGCAGGTGCGGCTGTCTCAGGAGGCGGTGAAGCTCTCTGGCGTCTTCAGAGCATCTCGGCAGCGCTCTGATGTCAATCAGCAACTACACAACAAACCACATATCCATTATGGTTTTTTTAAAAGCCTCCTACAAAATAAGTGCGAGCAACAAATTGCTGATGAAACCCAATCTGAGGTGTAACCTGAAGTGAAAGTCCTGAAGCGTAGAACAGAACTGGGGCTGGGGAATCTCGGAGGTACCTCTGAAGACACTCGTAAACCTGAAAAACCAATGTCGTTAAATGATTTATGTCTGAAGCAGTTGGAGTATTTTTCAGTGGAAGCTTGAAGGCACCAAGAATATCCTCAAATACTGTGAGGCTTTTAATACTTTATCAAAGCCCAAATTTCCCTCAACCTTTTATAGTCCTTAAATGACCTTTTTTCCTACAGTAACAGTGAAAACACAACGGGCGCACAAGTGATCGCGGGCCAGGCCATTCATTCCATGCCGGTCACAAAGCACGTGTGTGTGTGTGTGTGTGTGTGTGTGTGTGTCAGTGTGTGTGTGTGTGAAAAAAATAACTTAATCTGACTGGAAACTGACACTTTTTCTCCTGATTTCTTGTATTTTTATCCATTCCATTAATTGAGTATGAATGTAAAGAAAATCCAAATAAACATCTAACAAAAGTGATCTTTTTCCCTGTCAACCTAAGTCCAGGCATACAACTTAAAGATACGAGAAAGTACTAGAATAATCACTGAAAACAAACAATAGAATATAAAAGCTGATGTTAGTATTTTGCGCCATCAGAGCCACATCAAAGAATAAAGTTCATTTTCAGGATGTTTACTACGGTGGCCGACAGGGGCAAACACACTGCACCTTCATGAAACACACGCAAGTAGACAAAACGTATTTACAGTACAAACATTTCCCGCGCTTTTGTGTATTTGGTTGTGTTGTGTGTATTTGCGGCGCGTTTGCTAAATGCTGCGCAATGTGTTGTCAAATTTATAATGTTTGTTTTCTTAATTTGCTCGTGTTTTGTCTATTTGCATGTGTTCCATTAAGTTGCAGTGCATTTGCCCGACAGGGGGGGGCCCTGTCGGCCACCGTAGTTTTCAGACCTTGAGCAGCGATTGCAGCCAGGAGGCGTTCAGGAGCCCGTGGAGAATCTCAGCGCCGTCGAGGTCCGGGTTTACCGACTTCCTCACCTCCGCGATCACGTCGGTCAGGATCTGACGAAGGCCTGCGGCGCACAAAACACACACCAGGGGGATTATTAATATCGAAATCATGATGTTGGCTCCAAAAGCATTATCCATTATATTACTAGAATAAAACATATAAGTGAAGTTCCCCCCCCCCCCCTATACTGACCGTGTTCTCCTAGCTCACAGTGCGAGCTCAACACCTGAGCCTCCACCGCCTGCCTCATGGTCCCGGGGACCCCGACGACCTTCGCCCCCCACCCACCTCCCCCTCCCCCTCCCAGCTGACTGCTTACACGGACTGGAGAAACCTGGAAAAGCAAATAAAGGAAATAAAAAAATAAAGGAAATTGATAATCAGTTAATTGTTTCAGCCATCCCCCCCGTTAAGGTATTTTACTGTAAATAGACAGTTTATTTCTGTATTATTTAAACTTACAGTAATATACCGGCAGCAGCTTCGCCAGTTGACTGCTGTTTATTTACAGTACGCATACTGTTTTTAAAGTTTAAGGTATTTTACTGTAAATAGACAGTTACAGTTTATTTCTGTATTATTTGAATTTACAGTAATATACTGGCAGCAGCTTCGCCAGTTGACTGTTATGTTTGGTGGTGCAGGTTGCCGCAGTTTGTTTTTGTTGCCGTTTGTGGAGCCTGGGCTGTCTACAGAGACCGCAATTTTTTACAGTGTGTTCAGGGGACAGGCAGCTAGCAGATAGTGAGGAGATTTTTTTTTACAGTGTGTTCAGGGGACAGGCAGCTAGCAGATAGTGAGGAGATGTTTTTTACAGTGTGTTCAGGGGACAGGCAGCTAGCAGATAGTGAGGAGATTTTTTTTTACAGTGTGTTCAGGGGACAGGCAGCTAGCGGATAGTGAGGACTAAAAAACGTGTGACATCGCTTAGAGGACCTTTAAGGTATGTTACTGTAAATAAACTGTTTTATTTGAATTTACAGTAATCTACTGGCTGCAGTGTAATTCCCGCGTTTTCCTTTATTTTCCCAAGATGCATTGGTGTTAAAAGTAAATACCTTTAATCTGTAACATTCGCAGATAGTCGCTGTAATAGTATTATTTTCTCCCAGAATGCATTGCCATTTACAGTATGATCCTGTATAACGTCAAAACAGTCGTTTCAGTAGCGTCAGACTTTAGCTGTAAACGTATACATCAAAAGGTTTACAGAGCACATTTTCCAGATGGTACTTACATACTTTTACTTAAGTAACATTTTCAACGCAGGATGTAAATAAACCATCACAACCATGTTGGAAAGACATGTGATGTCTTAAGTTAAAAAAAAAAGGGATTGCTTGTAAGAAATAAGTCCTCGAGGATGTTTCTGGCGTTAACGTAGAGGGAGCGGATGACCTTTGTGGCCTCTCTTTACAAGCCCCAAAAAAAAAAAAAAAAAGAAAGTAAAATAAATAAATGAGCATCTTACCTTTACGTCTGAATCAGGGATGCCACAAGCGTTTATCCACCAGCTCCGGCGGGTTCTAGCAGCAATACTTGTGCAGGAGAACGTGTATATGATGGGGAAAATATATTCCCTGGGGACTGGACGAAGCACTTCACTTTCATCGAGCTGCATGAAACAAGAGAGAGAGAGAGACAGAGGGCTGTAATCTCCCCAGATCCCACTTAATCCTGGGACAGTGATCCGCCTGCCTCTGGCCACCGGAAGCCGGTTCCAAATCTTCTTAACTCTTTCAGCTTTCAGCGGCACGCAGGAGGAGCTGCGAGGAGAGGAAACGAAAGGAGAGAATTTCGGTGTCAGGAGAAAAAAAGGCTTAAAAGGTGATATACGGTTCTTAAGCATCCGGTACTCACAGTTGAGAGAAATGCCATGGGTTTCCCCGCAGGGGGGGGTTGGTTTGGTTTCAACATTGGGGGGGAGGGGGAGGGAGAGGGTGGGGGCACTCTGGGGGTCCTCCTCCATAAAGGTTTCAGCATCAAACACTTCCGTTTTTTTCTAAGAAATACATTCCGTAAAATAACAAGAGAAAGGTTCTGGCAGCTCATTACCCAGATTCGCTTTTTCAAATGCGTGTTGCAACTACGGTAGCCGTTATGTACCAAGAAGCTATGACAACATGTCTTCCAATTTTCACTTTTTTGGCGACGAGGATTCCTTCGCCTGTGGCTCGGCATAAGTAGGATCCTCCATTATGAACTAAAGTACGGTGCAGGCTTTCAAATTTGCTGGGGGCGGTGACGAGCGCCTCTCACTTGATCTCCTTCTCCGTTTTCAGCTGGTTTCAGTCACGTGGCGCTGGCCTCTGAACGAAGACGCGTTGTGGGTTAGCTAGACAGCGAGGCTAGTGCTTTATGTCCCTCTCAGCGATTATAGTTTTTCATAAAGGCGGAACGACATGGAAGCCTCCTTGGACTTGCCCGTCCAATGTAAATACAGATACGAAATTCTTCGCTTACGAGGATAAGTCAGATCATTGGCGGACGTCATTTTACACCAACGAGGGCATATTTATGAATGAAGACATTGATTTTAGCTAATAAAGTACAGTGTACCTTTAAGCTTTTTTAAGTTCTCAATTTTGCGATTCCGTCCATGATTCTGTTGTCACGGAAACTATTGGGCTCTACATTCACGCTGCCATCAGTCTGGGACTGGCCCCCCGCCAAATACAGTCGCTACGAAATAACTTTTCTGGGGGAAAAGCATATAACACCCAATAAAAAAAAAAAATGAAAATCCATTTCCCAAAATGCCACGGACATGTTATAGCTGTAGTTCTGCTGCAACTTCACAGAAAGTGTAAATGTACAATCAGTAGTAAATGTAGTGAAAATCTCACAGTATCTGACTGTTTTAATGTTGTACAGGATCATACTGTAAATGGCAATGCATTCTGGGAGAAGATAATACTATTACAGCGACTATCTGCGAATGTTACAGCAGCAACATCCTCACATTGAAGCTGGAAACCAGAAAATGTTTGTCGTTTTCTAACAATTTCTTGCATCACGTTTCATTTCTGCCGGTATAACACACAAAAAAGGTAGGATCAGATTAGTTAGCAACGTCCATCAAATGAGTTTATTGCCCTCGGGTTATTATTTAAAAGGTACAATATGTTTGACATCATGTAAAAGACATTCAGGTGGGAGTCAAGTCAGCCAGCTGAAAACACGAAATGTCATCATCAAAGTCCATTGACAAAACAGTCTTTTCTTTTTTTATACACACAAAGCAACAGTTATGCGTGATCTGCGTGTGGTGTTTTCATAGTAAACATGTGTTGAGGACATGATCCCAACATGAGCTTATGAACATTATCTTCAGTTGATATCTATAACTAGTCAGTCTTTGCATTGTAAAATAACACTTCATGTAAGGGAGTCAGTTAAGGGTACAACCGTTACAATAAATCTGTGTTTGTAGCCAGTTGTGTTGTCCACTGAAAATACTACTTTAGTCCTTCGTTTTTCACGTGTCAGCAGCAAACGTAGACGAGCTTCAGTGACAATGGGGGGAAAAAAAAATCATAGCGGGGTTACGGAATCTTACACGACATAACTGAACAGGAAGCCTCGCTTTGTCACTCAAATAATAATTAGTTTTAAAGAACAGCACAAAAGTTAAAGTCTCTGTTTTTGAAAAAAATAATGTTATACATGGAGAATTTTTTTTCTTCTTCTTTTGCCGAAAGTCAAGTCTCGAGTCACCAACTATTGAGTCCGAGTCAAGTCTCGAGTTGCCAGTGTTCGAGTCTGAGTCCAAGTCACCAACTGTTGAGTCTGAGTCAAGTCTCGAGTCACCAGTGTTCGAGTCCGAGTCCAAGTCTCGAGTCGCCAGTGTCCGAGTCCAAGTCGGCAACTGTTGAGTCCGAGTCAAGTCTCGAGTCGCCATCAAGTCTGGAGTCACCAGTGTTCGAGTCCGAGTCTCGAGTCGCCAACTGTTGAGTCTGAGTCAAGTCTCGAGTCACCAGTGTTCGAGTCCGAGTCTGGAGTCGCCAACTGTTGAGTCTGAGTCAAGTCTGGAGTCACCAGTGTTCGAGTCCATGTCTGGAGTCGCCAACTGTTGCGTCTGAGTCAAGTCTGGAGTCACCAGTGTTCGAGTCCATGTCTGGAGTCGCCAACTGTTGCGTCTGAGTCAAGTCTGGAGTCACCAGTGTTCGAGTCCGAGTCTGGAGTCGCCAACCGTTGAGTCCGAGTCAAGTCTCGAGTCGCCAAAGAAGAGTCAGAGTCAAGTCCGAGTCGAGTCACCATTACCTGAGTTTGAGTCTGAGTCCAGGACTTGAATACTCCATCGCTGCCTATTACACATAAAAGTAGTCAGAACCGTCATCCAACTGCGTAGTCCGAGTCCAACTCATCAGTTTGCGAGTCCGAGTCGAGTCACGAGTCCAGAGAATAGCAACATGAGTCCGAGTCCAGGACTCAAGGGCTCCACCACTGAGCTTTCTATTTAAACAGTTTTGACACCTATTTGCTGTTGCTAGATTTTTAATATCCTGCACGGGGGAAAACATCCGCTTCACCTTAATTTAGTCCCTTCAAAAAAAATAAAAATAAGAGGCCTGTGATCCACTGGCTGTTCTATTGTTAAACCATCTGCGGAAAACAAAAGCCATGACATTTCAAATTAGAAATAAAAAAATCCTCTGAATCTCTCCCTAAGCCCTTTTATAAACGGGCACGTGTGACGCAAATCGCAAAAATAAACCAACCAGCTTTGAACATCACATCTACTGTATAAAAACAGTGTTTGCATTAATCCTCCTGTTGTCCTTGGGTCATTATCAAAAAGTTTCTATATGAGAAATTTGGGTTCCTTTTTAACCAAATTGTCAAAAAAATAATGTGGATGTTTCCATACGACGCTCTTCACAAGTTAAATAAATGATCAGTTCACTACATTCACTGAATTTGAGTATTTTATAAATTTTATAAACAAAGGACATTTTTTTTTATTTTTTTTTAGGAAAAAGCTTCAAAAAACAACAAAAACACGACAAAAAGGTGACCAAAAAAAAAAAGTGGAAAAAAACCCCCGACAAAAACATCGGGAAAAAAGAAAGAAAGAAAAGTGAAAGTTGCCGTGAAGACAACACAAGGGTTGAACAAGACTGTTGAGACTACCTGCAGCAGGTAACAGCCAACATTTTTACCTTTTAAATTCATTGTTAACAGACAAACAGGTGTAACAATACCTTCGGCAGTTAGGTTCATGAAAAATGCGCTGACTTCTCTCCCCGCCTGCAATGATCACTGTACAACACTAGAATACAAAACTCACACGATTTAATTGTTTAGCTTTGTTGAGCGTCTCCCAAAAAACTCAATTCCTGTTGGACGTCAGTGGGAATAAAGGGGGCTCTCTGTCGGAGGGAACCCGCAGTTCAACTTCCACTACTGTTAAAAAGAAAACACAGAAAGAAAGATGTATACTGATGATTACAGTTGACAACATTACAAACCACGACATGAGACCATTGGTAAAGAAACATGTCTCTAAAGCCGTTGACCTTTTTTTGCATCACGTTAACACTTCAGTTCATCTGAAGAACTTAAAATTGCCAACTTTGGAGAGGCATAACTGTTAACGGAATACTTGGATGTGTAACGTCACTAAAGAACAAAATGTCCATTTATTAAGACCCCGATTTTAACCCTTGTGTTGTCTTCCCGTCGACCATAAAACGTTTTGTTTTTCTGGGTCAAAAATTTAAATTCCAACTTATTTTGAAAGGTCCCATGGTATGGAAATGTTACTTTATGAGGTTTTTTAACATTAATATGAGTTCCCCCAGCCTGCCTATGGCCCCCCAGTGGCTAGAAATGGTGATAGGTGTAAACCGAGCCCTGGGTATCCTGCTCTGCCTTTGAGAAAATGAAAGCTCAGATGGGCCGATCTGGAATCTTCCCTTTATGACGTCATAAGGGGAAAGGTTACCCCCCCTTTCTCTGCTTTGCCCACACAGAGAATTTGGACACCCCATGAGAAAGAGAGAGAGACATCATGGCTTTTAAACAAGCAAAGTGGCAGTTGGTCAAGGCCACACCCCCACCCTCCACCTTGCCCCCCCTCTCTCCTCCTCAACAGCATTTAAAGCTACAGACACAGAAATGGCACATCCTAAGGAAAGCTCATTGTGGGACTGGCTCTAGTGGCTGTAATTCTGCACCAAGGCTGGATTTCAGGAAAGAGACTTCAGATACAGTATTAGGGGACCACTAAGGCCTATATAAAAGAGACTTCAGATACAGTATTAGGGGACCGCTAAGGCCTATATAAAAGAGACTTCAGATACATTATTAGGGGACCACTAAGGCCTATATAAAAGAGACCACAGATACAGTATTAGGGGACCACTAAGGCCTATATAAAAGAGACTTCAGATACAGTATTAGGGGACCACTAAGGTCTATATAAAAAAGAGACTTCAGATACAGTATTAGGGGACCACTAAGGCCTATATAAAAGAGACTTCAGATACAGTATTAGGGGACCACTAAGGTCTATATAAAGAGACTTCAGATACAGTATTAGGGGACCACTAAGGCCTATATAAAAGAGACTTCAGATACAGTATTAGGGGACCACTAAGGCCTATATAGAAGAGACTTCAGATACAGTATTAGGGGACCACTAAGGTCTATATAAAAGAGACTTCAGATACAGTATTAGGGGACCACTAAGGTCTATATAAAAGAGACTTCAGATACAGTATTAGGGGGACCACTAAGGTCTATATAAAAGAGACTTCAGATACAGTATTAGGGGACCACTAAGGCCTATATAAAAGAGACTTCAGATACAGTATTAGGGGACCGCTAAGGCCTATATAAAAAAGAGACTTCAGATACAGTATTAGGGGACCACTAAGGCCTATATAAAAGAGACCTCAGATACAGTATTAGGGGACCACTAAGGTCTATATAAAAGCATCCAAAGAGCACCATGTCATGGGACCTTTAACGTTTTGGTCGACACTCGCTTTTCCTGATGTTTCTGTTGTTTTTTTCCCACGTTTTTGAAGCTTTTTCCGACATTTTTGTCACCTTTTTCAACATTCTTTTATGAATTTGTTTTCAATATATATAAAATTGAAAACCCAAATTCAATGAAAGTAGTGAACTGATCATTTATTTTACTTTTGAAGAGCATTGTATGGAACCATCCATGTTATTACTTTTTTGACAATTTGGTTGAAAGAAATCCAAATTTCTGATATAGAAACGTTTTGAAAATGGGTTACATTAGACCCGAAGACAACATGAGGGTTAAGCCCCTGATTTTAATCCCATACTCTTTCCGAATTGGCAGTCCTGTGTCAATACTGTAAACTAGGTTCAGGAACACACGAGTGGTTCCGAGATTGTCTATGAAAAACATTTCGTCCCACTTACTTTTTTTTTTTTTGCCTGGTTTTTGCATTGGTGGCGCTGTGATTTTGAACTAGAACTTTGTCCTACTTCCTGTTAGAGCTGGAAAACTAAACGTCCGCGGTGCTTTAAGAGTTGTCAAGTGTGCATTTTGGAAAACGTGTGCTTTTCAAGTCAACAGATACATTTTTTTTTTTACAACTGTATCTTTAAAAGTGTTCAAGTCATGGGGATAATCCGTCTCACAGAGAAACAAAGATGGTGTCAGAGCCGGCTAAGTTAGTATCATTCGTTTTTTTCAAAATAAAACCAAAAAGCAAAAAAAAAAAGGTAAAGATGACTTCCGGGTCACGCAATTTGCTTCAGTTGAAAATATCAAAATAGGATGAAACGCTCAGGGGATCGCTCGGGGATCGGAAATTACTTTTTTGCTTTTATTTTGAAAAACTAATGAACGAATGATAGACGGATTAATTAGCTCCTAACTAGGCCGAACTTTATTCTGCTGCCAGCCGGTGAAACAGGTGAATATTAGTATTATTTAGAGATACAGCAAAGTCATTTAGCATTTATAAAAGAGTATCGAAGCTAGCTGTAAACTAGCCCCTACGGTTCCCATAGAAAAGCTCAGGGAAGCGGCTGGCTGGTCCCTATTTTCTTATGTTTATGTGTCTACAAGCAACAATGTGAGTAAATAGGGCAATTGTGCACACAGATTGTGCAGTTTTGGCCGCTGACAGGCTCAGATTATTATTCTAAGTGTCTGACGACATTATGGAAAGGATTTCTAAGGAGGTCGACCTTTCTGTTAAAGAGTAAGATCCTTTTTCTAAACATGAAAACGTTACGCAAAATTGCGTTCGCTAAACCCACCAGACTCCATGTAAATAAACAGTCATTTTAGCATCGTAAAACACACTTCATTCAAAGTCGACAGAAACAAAATAAAACTATGAAAAGCCGTTTTGGGTCGTCTTTCCACTTTTCCAACCATCACAACTCTAGTTTTGGTTGAAATAAACACCTAGTTTACCGATTTACATGTGAAAACATGTTGGCTCTATACACGCTAAAAGTATTGTTTTATTAAATGGAGTCTGGTGGGTTTAGTGCTAGCGACCTCAGAGCTGTTTCTGGTTAGACAGGTCTTATAGCGATTTTTCCATAATGTTGTCAGACACTTAGAATATTAATTTGAGCCTGTCAGCGGCAAAAACAGAACTTTTAGTGGACCAAATTGACGATGCACATTTGCCCCATGGGGTTACATTGCAGCCCGGTCTGTGGCTGCCAGTTACAGCGTTCATGCTTAATACTGGACCAATGTCAAAGATTGTTGTTCCAGTCAGTTACACACAAAAACATAGAAAAATAGGGTTGAAAATAACAGGAGTTATCCTTCAACCAACCAGTTAGTCTTCATTCTTGAATTCTTTTCTCTCGTAAAACGGGAAAATGCCGTTTGAAAAGTTAGTTTTTGGAGTTTGTGAAGCCCCCCCAAACTGAGCTAGCTGTAAACATACTGCTGTCTCAGATGATAAAGACAACTAAACAAAAACAAAAAAAAAGAAAGTTTGTTTTAATAAAGTGACATGTTTTTAGGAGACCATTTCCTCGTTATGTCCCATTTTCTTCATGTAGGTGGCAAGAAGCAAAAATAAGCCAAAACTGAACGCTGAAAAAAGGGAAGGTTTTCTGCGATGGATCGCCTTGCCGAAAAAGTAGTTTTTCATGCTAAAAGAAATGGATTCTTCACAGTGTGCTGACCGTGAGAAGATAAACCAGAAAAACAAACACGTCATTGGCAAAAAAAAAAAAAAACACTGGTATGAACCCTGAATTTGCTCCCAGGTAACAACGTCACCTACGTCAGTCCGTCTTTTCAGCTGTGGACAGTTTCACACTGGACGGTATGAAGTCGATAATAACATTATCCACACGTGTACCTTCATGATCAGTGGCTAAGAAGCCGGTAGAGGTCACTTGAAAAAAAAAAAAGGGGGGTGGGGGGGGATTGTGTGTGTGTGTGTGTGTCGGAGAGAGAGGGGGAAACACGCATCTTCGTGACGGCGGCAGATAGAGCCGTCGGCAACCTGTTTGTACGATTCCTCCGCTCCCCGTTGGCTGCTGCTCACAATCGGTCATCCCCCCCCGAGAAGCCTCGCTGACCCCGTTCGACTGGCTGTGATGGTATGGTAGGGTTGGGACGGCGGCGAAAGCTAACGTCGAAGCTCGTCTTAAGTGATCTTCTCGTGCTGGATCTGGTAGTAGCAAGCCTGGAGGCGGGAAGGACGCACAAATGAAAAAGATATGAGGACCAGAGTGCAGTCACAAAATAGTGGGTTTAAAACCCCTTAAAGCAGAGATCTCTAACAGACACACACACACAGACGCGCCCACACACACACACACGCACGCACACACATTTCCCATAAACAAGAGATCAAACCAACAGTCACTCTCAGTACTGTAACTATCACATTATAAATAACCCACAATTTTATAGAAAAACTATTATAAAACACAATAGGTCCCAGTCCAGAGTTACTGCAGGGGGGGGCCGCCAAATCTTTGTTCATTTTTTAAAAGTTGTTTTCAGTAGAGAAAGGTATTTTTCTCTTGAAAAATATATAATAGAAATGTATTTCTCACATATAAAAATGTATAATGTGAGACAGGGCGGAGCTCTGCTACTTCGGCTACTTGGGCGGAGTGATTTGTTTGGCAGCAAGCCTTTCTGAGAATATAGTTCCCGGTTTGTTTACGGTTAGAAGATGGCTGTGTCTCATGTTACGTCGTTTTTTGTACACGCTGTGACTCTACAAATCACAACATGTAAACAGGAACATGTTGGCGTTATTTTGTCACTTATTGGGAGCAGTAGGCTAGATGGAGCCGGTTACCTTCAGGATCTGTGCTAAGCTAGTATACCAGTGGAACCGTCAGACAGCGTTACGACACGCACGGACACGAGAAGGGTATGTCTGGACTTATCTAACTCTGGGGGGTACGGGGAATAAGACAAAGTCCCAATAAGTCGGCGTGTTCCTTTAAAGGCGTTAGGCTTCTATTGTAGGCCCAGTTTAATATGCAAATTTCAGAAATGATTTAATGACAATTGTGTGTGTGTGTTTGTTTGTCTCTGTGTGTTTATCTGTGTGTGTGTTTGTCTGTGTGTGTCTGTCTGTGTGTGTGTTTGTCTGTGTGTGTCTGTCTGTGTGTGTGTCTGTGTGTATGTGTGTGCATGTGTTTGTGTGTGTGTCTGTGTGCATGTGTGTGTCTGTGTGTGTGTGTGTGTCTGCGTGTCTGTGTGTGTGCGTGTGTGTGTCTGCGTGTGTGTCTGCGTGTGTGTGTGTGTGTGTGTGTGTGTGTGTGTGTGTGTGTGTGTGTGTGTGTATGTGCGTGTGTGTCTGTGTGTCTGTCTGTCTCTGTGTGTGTGTGTGTGTGTGTGTGTATGTGCGTGTGTGTCTGTGTGTGTCTGTCTGTCTGTCTCTGTGTGTGTGTGTGTGTGTGTGTGTGTGTGTGTGTTACCTTGAGTGTGGTGAACATGATCCCATGCTCTCCGTGCTGCACGCACGGGTCCATCAGGTCTTCGATCAGGCTGACCTCTGACCCCAGGTTCCTGATTCTGAGAAAAAAAGAAGAAAAAAAGAACTAAACAGAGCTGAATTAGACTTTTATGCATTTCTTTCACATCTACTGCAGCCATAGTCACTGTGTTCACTCGGACTAGGCACTGTTGACACGGCTAGGCACTTGTAATGACATCTCGAACATGTTAACAGTAGCATATTTGGAACCGATATACTACTAATAATAATAAGAAGAATTGGTATTGGCCTTGAAATACCAGCATCGGTCGATCCATAGTTTTTGGACAAGACTGATTATAATATAATCATAGCTCAGAAGCAATATAAAGGGTCAACTGGAGAGAATAACGTGTAATATTTGGGTTACGTATTTTGTGCAACTATTCGATCCGTAGTTGAGTAACACCAGATGGATTGTGGGTAACTTGAGCTTCCGTTGTTGGTTAGCTTTCGCCGTAGAAATGGAATAAAATTGAAGTCCTACAAATGTAAGACCTACATCACGACATTATGAAAAACGAAAGTGAAAATATTGCCTCGGGCTCCAAATTTTCGACACGGAGTAATAATAATCCGTACAAATACAGCAAATTATATTTGGACGACTGAAAGAAAGAACTACAAACCGCACAGAATAATAAAAAAACACTTTACTTCTACTACAAGGATAAGCTCTCCATCGCCTCATCATCATAATGTGTGTATTAAAGTGCTCATATTATGCTTTTTGGCTTTTTCCTTTTCCTTTATTGTGTTATATATCTTTTTTTGTGCATGTTATAGGTTTACAAAGTGAAAAAGTCCAAAGTCCCCCCCCAAAGGGACTTACCATCTCCAACAGAAAACACTGTTCACAAACTGCTCCAAACAGCTCTGTTGTAGTCCAGCCTTTACTTCAGAGACAAACGTGGTCACTTTGGAACACACGTTATAATGCTCGCCTAGCTGCTAGCATGGCACGCCCTCATACTCTGCAACTGACTGGCTAGTAGTCCTTACCTAGGTACTGTCAGGGCACGCCCTCATACTCTGCAACTGACTGGCTAGTAGTACTTACCTAGGTACTGTCAGGGCACGCCCTCATACTCTGCTTCTGACTGGCTAGTAGTCCTTACCTAGGTACTGTCAGGGCACGCCCTCATACTCTGCTTCTGACTGGCTAGTAGTCCTTACCTAGGTACTGTCAGGGCACGCCCTCATACTCTGCTTCTGACTGGCTAGTAGTCCTTACCTAGCTACTGTCAGGGCACGCCCTCATACTATGCTTCTGACTGGCTAGTAGTCCTTACCTAGGTACTGAGCACGTGCGACTCCCAACAAAGATGGAACAGAAGTGCGATGTCTCACTCTGTAGCTAAAACAGAGAGCTCAACACACAGGGTGAAAAGAGGAGCTGCAGCAATGTGCAGTACAACAGGAATATGGTGTTTTTTTTATAAATTAAACCATGTAAATCTATTTTGATATAACCTCTAAATACAATTATGAACCTGAAAATGAGCATAACAGGAGCACTTTAAGTGTATGATAGGGTGTGGTTTTGGGGGCTGACCGTGCACGCAGCACCACATAGAGGAATACGGGGAAAAGGTCGTCCATGGACCACAGGAAGTCCTGCTTCAACAGCGCCTGCACCTCCTGGGTGATCTCCTCGAAGGTGAGCTGGATCAACTGCAGCTTATCTGACGGGGTGAATGTTGTGCTGCAAACAAAACAAGAATCAAGGGAACTCGCGGGGAAATGAAGTGTAGTTTATCTAAAGGCCCTGACACAACAACCCGACAGCCGACCGTCGGCAAAAAAGGCAGTCGGACTGATCAGTCGGCTCCCCGAGGTCCAAAAAGTGCCTCGGAACCCACTGACGTGACGCCGACTTCAGCGTACGTTCTGCGTGTGCGCGAGACTTAATACGTCTCCATAACAGCAGGCGGCGCTAATCTGTCCAAAAAATGAAAACCGGAAATGCCGAACGCGTCACGTGGCTCTGGCTTCTCCAGCCGATAGTAATGGCGACTTGTTCGAAATACGATCTCGTATTTTACGAAAATAGTTCACTGAAACGTGTTTCTGAAAACATTTTGAGCGAGAAATAGGCCGTGTAGTTGCTGAATCCGTCTTCATTTCAGATCGACAAAGGTCAGTTTAAAAGATTTTCGTCAGATTATGAGAGGCGTTTCTCATCCCGCTCAACATTTCCGGGTTAGCGCTCCGCCAACCAGATTGGTGGAGTGAGTCCGACTGTCTGCCCTCCGGCCCAGCAAGTCAGGTCGGCCAAAATGAAGGCCGATGGCTCCTCCGATGGACGACGGCACGGAACACCCCGAACAGACTCAAGTCACTGACCTCGCCAGACTGTCCAACGGCCGATTATTGGGTTGGTGTGTCAAGGCCATAAAGCCCCAGTACAGAACAAAAGATTGGCGACGAGACGAGTTGAAACTAAGCTACTGCTGCTTCTTGGGCGGAGTGATTTGCTCGCAGCACCTGAGAGTTCGCCTGGAGTTCGCTCAGAGTTGGAGTAATATCACTCCGCCCAAGTAGCAGAAGTAGCAGTGCTTCGCCTTCTGAGAATATAGTTCCCAGTATGTATACGGTTAGAAGATGGCTGAGTCTCATGTGACCTTGTTATTTGTACACGCTGTGACTATACAAATCACAACATGTAAATAGGAAAATGGAACATGTTGGCGTTATTTTGTCACTTATTGGGAGCAGTAGGCTAGATGGAGCCGGTTACCTCCAGGATCTGTGCTAAGCTAGGCTAGCGGTGGGGGGCGTCAGACAGAGCTACGACACGTGGCGTCAGACAGAGCTACGACACGCGCGGAGACGAGAAGGGTATGTATGGACTTCTTTAACTCTAAAGTCCCAATTAGTCGGCGTGTTCCTTCAAACCAATTTACAAATCATCTTGGGCGGCCGGTTGGAGTCGAGCTGAGACGGGCCGGTTGAGACCGCTGAAACGTTTCCTGCCACGTTCTAAAACGGTTTCGTCTCGTTCGATCGCGAGTCTTTGGTCTGAACTGGGCTCAACAATGACCACAATAGCACTTCACACGTGTTAGTTTTTGAAAACTACTTTCATAGTTGTTGAATAGAAACGTACCTGATCTGTTGCAGTGTTTCCACTGCGGAAGCGAAGCAGACATCCTTGGTGCTGGAGAGGACCTGAGGGAGACACACATCTTCTGACTCATGGTGGACAGACTGTCATTTATTATATTTGCAGTTCACTGAAAAAGAATTGTGCAGTGCCCATTTTGGAGCGTGTGCCTTTCCGGAACGGGACGATTGCGTGGTTCCCAGTACTGTATTCCACAACTTGATGTACACCATAAGCACAGTACTATAAGGCAACCTCAACTTCTACAGATTCGGAGTGTCTAGCGGAAAGTGTCTGTGGCCCGGTCGCGGGGGGAGCAACAAGCCTGGCGCAGCCTGCTGGGGATGCCGAGAAAAAACAAAACAACGTGCTGGAGAGCCCGAGAGCCTGCGCGTTCATCAAACATTAGTTTGTGTACCAACCATAGACTGGTAATGGGACCAAACCGTTCTCATTCCCAAGTCGTCGTATATTGACGCTGTTCAGTGGCTCTCAGTGTCCGATACCAGTGTTTACCCCCGCCATTATAAGAGTTTAGGTGCAGCACCTGAGCCGTTTTGGGCAGCACCTACTGTAACTTGAATAAATGTCAAATCAATGTGAGCATCACAACTGACTAAATGACACTCAGGTACTCCTAAATACTCAGATCTAATGGTCGTAGTTGGTCCCAGTGGACTTCTTTAGCACGTTTTGTCTTTAAGAAGCTGGAATTGGAGAAATGTGACGGATTGTTTCAGGTATAGAGAAGTTGTAAAATCCTAAAGTATTTTTAAACCGCTACCCAGTGTGATGTCTGATAAGCCATCAAACTTGAGGATCTGTTACTCAAACTGTTACTTCCTCCATTGTATTTGTTTACTCTCTGAACGCCCACTGATGTTAGAGACTACCTCAATCAAATGTGACTTTTTTTTAAACTTGTACTTGTACCATGACATGGTGCTCTTTGGATGCTTTTATATAGGCCTTAGTGGTCCCTTAATACTGTATCTGAAGTCTCTTTTATATAGGCCTTAGTGGTCCCCTAATACTGTATCTGAAGTCTCTTTTATATAGGCCTTAGTGGTCCCCTAATACTGTATCTGAAGTCTCTTTTATATAGGCCTTAGTGGTCCCCTAATACTGTATCTGAAGTCTCTTTTATATAGACCTTAGTGGTCCCCATAATACTGTATCTGAAGTCTCTTTTATATAGACCTTAGTGGTCCCCTAATACTGTATCTGAAGTCTCTTTTATATAGGCCTTAGTGGTCCCCTAATACTGTATCTGAAGTCTCTTTCCTGAAATTCAGCCTTGGTGCAGAATTCCAGCCACTAGAGCCAGTCCCACAATGAGCTTTCCTTAGGATGTGCCATTTCTGTGTCTGTAGCTTTAAATGCTATTGAGGAGGAGAGAGGGGGGGCAAGGTGGAGGGTGGGGGTGTGGCCTTGACTAACTGCCACTTTGCTTGTTTGAAAGCCATGATGTCTCTCTCTCTCTCTCTCATGGGGGGGTCCAAATTCTCTGGGCGGGCAAAGCAGAGAAAGGGGGGGTAACCTTTCCCCTTATGACGTCATAAAGGGAAGATTCCAGATCGGCCCATCTGAGCTTTCATTTTCTCAAAGGCAGAGCAGGATACCCAGGGCTCGGTTTACACCTATCACCATTTCTAGCCACTGGGGGGAGCTCATATTAATGTTAAAAAACCTCATAAAGTGAAATTTTCATGCCATGGGACCTTTAAGGTAAAAGTAAAGTGAACAAATAAACGATACCTGCTGCTTCTCCCCAAGTGCAGGCATGGGGACGGGAATGGAAACAGGCCAAAACTTTCTAAAGGGAGAGGGGAGGGGAAAAATGTTTTAGGATTTGACATGCAAATCGTCAAATGAAGACTCTCTTTTTTTGCAGTGGCCCGGTGCGTGTACGTACTGCTGAACACCCAGGAAGGCGAGCAGAGCCAGGTCGGGCTGCTTGTTGAGGCGGAGGACACACTCCCAGTAGACGTCGTCCTCTCGCTCCTTTTCCAGGGCGTAGAGGGTGAAGAGCGGCGGGTAGAGGCGGGGAAGCAGGACCGGGAGCAGCAGAGCCGAGCTGCTCACCACGCGACTGAGGGACAAAAAGACACATTTAGGGGAGTTTAACGATAGAGATTCACCTAATGATAAAGAGAGGAGAGTTTAATCTGATCTGTGGACCCGAGGAAGTGCCGAGACTAAACGTGATCTAACTAAAGACCACCGAAGCTTAGAGGAGGGGGACATGCAGGGCCGGCGATTGCTATAGGCGAACTAGGCGATTGCCTAGGGCGTCAAATGTGTTGGGGGGCGCCGTGTCGCCCTTAGGTCTACTTCTCTTTAATAATAGAATTAGAATGACAAGTGAAATAAAACATGTTTATTAAACATGATCATCCTAGGGCCCCCCCCCCCTCAGCCACACGTTTACTTGTCAACCTGATTATTAGATTGAACCGATAATTATTGTCGATCATTTCCTAATTAGGGGAAAACTTCAAACTAAAGATTTAGTTTGAAGTTCCCGTGACGTGACGTTTCCAGTCTGTGGGTCAGACTCAAACACACGGAGCTCTGAAGCAGCCCTGTGCGTCGCTTAGCGTCCACTCTCGCTGTAACAATAGAGACGAGCAGCGGCACAGACCACGGAGCTGCGGCAGATGTGTCCCGTTTGTGCTCCGTGTATTTCTGCCGTAGTTTCGGGTTTCCACCGACGTAGAGCAACGTAGAGCCACTTCCCTAAACTTTGTCTCATTCAGAGACCAGAGACTCAAACGGGGCTCTGTGTCTGTCAGAAGGTCTGAGATCTACCGCATCAGCAGAGCAATCACGTAATGCACAGCGGCCTATGGTGCAGGTAGATTATTTTCTGAAATATAGTGACTTTATTCTTGTAATAGCCTATTATCACTTCATTTTTCTCAAAACTCAATCTCGCCTAGGGCAACCAAAGGGCTAGAGCCGGCCCTGGGGACATGGGCCCTGTCTTTACCCAGGTTTGGGTGACTCCAGCGGGGTGTCGTCGGAGCCTGGGTCCTGGACAATGGTGGACGGCTCTGGAATTAGACCGCCCTCTTCTGGCAGGTCTGGGAAAAGAAACCTGTAGAGCATTCCAGAGCAAAACACACAAAGAAAAACATATTGGTGAACAACAGCATCTATCCCTTCATCCAGGGGTACATCCATTTATGTGAAATGCAAAGGGCAGCCCTCCGGGGGTTCTCTGAATGAAATGTAAGACTTTTTAAAAGACCTTTTTAATACCATCTAGGATGAAATGAATTACTTGAATTTAATAAAATATATTTTATTTTTAAGATTCATTTTTTGGGGGCATTTTAGGCCTTTATTTATACAGGACAGCTGAATACATCAAAGGGGAGAGAGATGGGGAATGGCATGCTGCAAAAGGCCACAGGGCGGAGCCGAACCTGGGGCCTCTGCATCGAGGAGTAAACCTCTATGTATGGGCGCGCGCTCTACCAGGTGAGCTATAACTGGCAGCCGCAGACCGGTCTGCAATGTAACCCTACGGGGCAAATGTGCATCGTCAATTTGGTTCACTAAAAGTGCTTTATTTCTTGCGGACAGGTTCAGATTAATATTCTAAGTGTCTGACAACATTAATGAAAGGATCCCTACAGAGATAGACCTTTAAAACCTCTTTGAGACCTTTCTGTTTAACCAGAAACAGCTCTGAGGTCGCTAGCGCTAAACCCACCAGACTCCATTTAAGAAAACAATACTTTTAGCGTGTATAGAGCCAACATATTTTCTTTTATGTAAATCGGTAAACTGTGTGTTTATTTCAACCAAAACTAGAGTTGTGATGGTTGGAAAAGTGGAAAGACGACCCAAAACGGTTTGTCATAGTTTTATTTTATTTCTGTCGACTTTGAATGAAGTGTATTCTACGATGCTAAAATGACTGTTTATTTACATGGAGTCTGGTGGGTTTAGTGAACGCAAGTTCGTAAATGTTTTCATGTTTAAAAAAAGGATCTTACTCTTTAACAGAAAGGTTGACCTCCTTAGAAATCCTTTTCATAATGTTGTCAGACACTTAGAATATTAATCTGAGACTGTCAGCGGCAAAACGAGCACTTTTGTGAAGGTAAATACAAGCTGGACAATTGCCCCATTAACTTATACTGTAGCTGTTTCGCCGCTGCCGACTGCAGCGATCTCGCTTAATACTGGACCAACGTCAAAGATTGTTGTTCCCATCAGTCACTTGGACATAGGTTGAAAAACATTTTTTTGAGACCCTGCGGGAACACTGAATGAAGCTACAGACCGTAGGTAGCTGTACTGAACTACCTGACGATCTGGAAGATGCGGTTGAGGTACGACTTGATCTCGTTGACCGCCTGAGGCAGCAGCCGGCGGTTGGCTCCGACTCCAACGTAGGTCATCCTGTAGACCGCCACCAGGGTCTCCAAAAGCCGGCCCAGTGGGTGGAGGGGGGTGTCACACGCCTGGAGGAAGTGGAGAAGCAGCCAAATATAATCCCGGTGTTCACCGCTGGTTTTGTCAGTAGGTTTTGTTTGACAGTTACTCGATTTGATTTACATAGTTAAAAAACAAACATGTATACAGATGTTACGACGGGGTTTTTGAGAAGACTACATCCCCCCCCCCCGGACTCATTTCCGGGTTCTCCTTCTCCATGAACAACGTGAAATCAAGGAGAGGGTTAACTTTTCCTGCTACAGATTCCCCACCGTGGTCAGAAATCACAGGGGAGACACTTTGTTTCTCTCACTATGACTCTAGAGCAGTGGTTCTCAACCTTTTTTGGGCCAGCGCCCCCCTATCCATTATCCAGGTCCCTAACCGCCCCCCATCAAATAAGTAAATAGGGTAATTGCCCTGAATATTAATGATTACACCCTAATATTAGGCCTATTATTGTTGTTACTATGCCAAGTAACGAACTTACGGTGGCCGAGACTGTTTAACACAGGTGCAAACGGTACGTGCTGGCGGCAGGAAACTTCACTCCGTGTGTCTGTGCCTCGTCCATAATGTACAACATTAGCGGGACAACGTTAGCGGGACAACGTTAGCAGGACAACGTTAGCGGGACAACGTTAGCGGGACAACGTTAGCGGGACAACTTGGTGAGCGTTGCCTTCTCAGCGTGAGAAATACAAGGTGTGAGTGTGTGAACTGCTTGAAATGCGGGTGTCTCACGCTCAGTGCATGAGGCTTGAGAACCCTGACATCCCGTTTCCGTGAAGGCAGCACGGAGCTGCGCCAAACGAAGCTGACAGAAGCGCAGAAGAGAAGAAGAGTTACGATACACCGTCTCATCCAGTTGCAGTGCCGTGAACTGGCAGATTTTAATGTTGCAGACCACTGTTGTTTGCGAGTAGTTTAAAGTGTAAATGTGTATTGTTACTGTGATCTTTGGTTTAAACTCGCCTTCAAACAAACGCCCCCCCCCCCCCAAGGGCACCTCAACGCCCCCCTTTACAAAATATTGCTTCCAGCGCTCCCCCCCGTCAGCGGTACCACTCCCGTTGAGAAACACTGCTCTAGAGTCACTACTCGCTCCGAAGCTAATCACTAGGATCCAGCTTTACCTTGATGAGGTAGAGGCGGATGGTGTGATATCTCTCCATGGTGATCAGGCCTACGTGCAGCGGGATGACCTCCAGGCTCTCCAGGGTTCTGCTGTGGCTTTGAGACAACGTCTCCGGACTGGGACACACACACACACAAAACATTACGAAATGAACATTGTTTTTCAGGAATATTCCCATTTAGTTTCAGAATGTCTTTTACAAGGGAGTCCTGGACAGCAGCACAAGAAGTTTCACATAAACCACAGACTTAAAGTTACTATATGTAACTTTTTAATGTTTCTAAAACTGTGCAATTTTTCATCTGATGATCATAAATGACCTGTTAGAGGAAACGAGACTAACAGTGAAAAGAACGCTATTTTTTCCTAGTTTCTATTAAAGTGCTCATATTATGCTTTTTCCCTTTCCTTTATTGTGTTATATATCTTATTTTGTGCATGTTATAGGTTTACAAAGTGAAAAAGCCCAAAGTCCCCCCCAAAGGGACTTACCATCTCCAACAGAAAACACTGTTCACAAACTGCTCCAAACAGCTCTATTGTAGTCCAGCCTTTACTTCAGAGACAAACGTGGTCACTTTGGAACACACGTTATAATGCTCGCCTAGCTGCTAGCATGGCACTCTCTCATACTCAGCTTCTGACTGGCTAGTAGTCCTTACCTAGGTACTGTCAGGGCACGCCCTTATACTTCCCTCACCCCTTAAAGTCAACATTAAATCATACTCTATAAATCAAGAGTGTGTGTGTGTGTGTGTGTGTGTGTGTGTGTGTACCTGTCCTGGATGTGTCGTCGGCTGGTGGTGAGGGCCACGGCGATGTTCTCCCAGGCCGTCCCGTTCTCTCCTCGGCCCGGCTCCTCGCAGCCCAGCTGCCTCCAGCATTCCTCGAACACCGCCTTCCACTTGTCCTCTGCGCGCACACACAGACGCCCCAGCTTCCTGCCACATCGCACGCAGAGTACACAGAGTGTGTGACAAATCTTGGAACATTCATTATGATCAAACTTTTTTTTTTTTCTTCCTGTACATTTCAGACATTATGTGAGCTTACACAGCGCTGGTCTTGTCTTTGTCGGTGTCCAAAAAAAGGTGTGGTTTGAAGTAGGACCCCGCCACTTTGAGGCCGGAGCCCCATTCGCCGTTGAAGGAGCCCTCCAGGTAGTCACCGTTGGCCATGGTAAGGACGCCCTGAGGGGAGAGCCAATCAGCCCATTTAACTACACCGACGTGTTTCGTTTCCTTTGAACATACCTACTCAGGCTACGTTTGCATTAGTTCAAGCTTAGTTCACTATCGTCTGGATCAACATTTCCAGGCCATCCGGCGCTGAAACTCCTGAGTGTTGCTGGATAAATAAAATGCATTCTTATAGTTAAAGATATGTATGGTTACCTTTCCATTGAGAGTCCAGTCGTCAGAGAATTCGCCCTCGTACGTGGTGTCGTCCTCCGACAGGAGGATCCCAGTGCCCTGAAAGACAGAAAATACCTCCCTTCAGTCCCGGCTTCAATCCTGATTCCTCTCGTTTCCCTCTCAGACTCGTTTATGGCACACCAGGGATTAGGAGCTGGGAGGCGAAGCTTTTTCTAATGCTGAAGAGTAAATACACAGCCCATGTTGACAGCTGGCCCGCCCAATCAGAAATTCAAAGTCAAGTGTGTTGGCGTGCAAAGCGCCGCAACAATCGCAACAACCATGGATTGCTGTTTTGGCCAACAACTGTGTCGGATTTCAGAAGCTCCGCAGTCTGACGTGACAGGTTGTGACCTGATGCAGCTGTCTGTAAGACTTTTTGTGGAGCGCAAGAACTTTTTAGTAAGTAGAAACAACACCCTGCCTTGGTATTGGCTTCTTAAACTTCCCACCACGTGCACACAACATGTGACATAAATCCAAAAATAAGAGAGAAAGTGCTCACCATCATCTTGTTGTCTTTGAAGGCTCCTTCGTAGTACAGGCCGAACTGAGTGACGACCACCCCGGTGCCCTGCCGCAGGTGATCCTGCCACATGCCCATGTACTTCTCCCCCCTGGACAGAAAAACAGACAAACAGCTCGCGTTTATTAACGGAGTCATGAAAAAATGTCGAAAAAAAACGTAGAAAGAAATTGGAAAAAAAACGTTGAAGAAAGTGACAACATCGTCGATCAGGCTATTTGCAAACACCCTTCAAACGGTGATTCTAAGAAGATGTGGTCAAATTCGAGAAAATGCCCTTGAGCGTACTTTGTGATGTCATCGAAGACGCCGTAACCGGTCTTCTTGTCCTGCAGCCACTGGCCAATGAAGACGCTGGGGGAGGAGGTGTTGAGCTTGCCACTGCGCAGCACGCCGTGGCCGTGTCGCATGCTGTCCTGGAAGAATCCGTCGTAGACCTCACCGCTGGCATACCTGCAGACAGACAGGAGGTGGTGGAGCCAACGGAAATGAATACAGCAAGTAGGTCTTGCCAAATGCTATTTAGGGGTCATTTTGTTTTGTTTTTTTCAACCTGTGAGCAAGTGACTGATGGGAACAACAATCTCTGACATTGGTCCAGTATTTAGCGTGAACGCTGTAACCGGCAGCCACAGACCGGGCTGCAATGTAACCCTACGGGGCAAATGTGCATCGTCAATTTTGGTCCACTAAAAGGCTCAAATTATTATTCTAAGTGTCTGACAACATTAATGAAAGGATCCCTTCAGAGATAGACCTTTAAAACCTCTTTGAAACCTTTCTGTTTAACCAGAAACAGCTCTGAGGTCGCTAGCGCTAAACCCACCAGACTCCATTTAAAAAAACAATACTTTTAGCGTGCATGGACCCAACATGTTTTCACACGTAAATCTGTAAACTGTGTGTTTATTTCAACCAAAACTAGAGTTGTGATGGGTGGAAAAGTGGAAAGACGACCCAAAACGGCTTTTCATCATTTTATTTTGTTTCTGTCGACTTTGAATGAAGTGTGTTTTACGATGCTAAAATCACTGTTTATTTACATGGAGTCTGGTGGGTTTAGCGAACGCAATTTAGCGGATGTTTTTGTTTAAAAAAAGGATCTTAATCTTTAACAGAAAGGTCGACCTCCTTAGAAATCCTTTCCACAATGTTGTCACACACTTATATTACATTATTATAGAAGACATATATTATTATACTGTATAAAAGAATATTAATTTGAGCCTGTCAGTGGCAAAACAAGCACTTTTGTGAATGCAAATAGAAGCTGCACGATTGATACGTGTGTAAAATGTTCATATTTGCCATGTTTTAAAAAGCCAAAACATCGTTTAAGAACCCGATGCGTACAGGACACTGAGAATATATCAAAATGTTAATGTTATCTTCACCCAGTTGTCCCTATTAAAGTAATAAAGTCATTCAACATGAAGCAAAAAAAAGGGATGCAAATCACTTTTTTAGAGACCTTAAACATTAATGGGGGTCAGATTAACATATATTATATAATAATATATGTCTTCTATAATAATATAAGCGTCAGATAGCATTATGGAAAGGATTTCTAATGAGGTCGATCTTTCTGTTAAAGAGTAAGATCCTTTTTTTAAACATAAAAACGTCCGCGACATTGCGTTTGCTAAACCAACCAGACTCCATGTAAACAAACAATCATTTTAGCATCGTAAAACACACTTCATTCAAAAGCCGTTTTTGGCTCGTCTTTCCACTTTCCCAACCATCACAACTCTAGTTTTGGTTGGAATAAACACACAGTTTACCCATTTACATGTGAAAATATGTTTCTCTATACACGCTAAAAGTATTGCTTTTTTAAATGGAGTCTGGTGGGTTTAGCGCTAGCGACCTCAGAGCTGTTTCTGGTTTCGGCAGGAAATGAAGTGTTTCAATTTCTCCTCAAAAGTGGAGATCTCAACCCCCCCCCCCCGAAGTTGAACCAAAAGTAACGGCCTTGCCTGTACGTCCCGACGCCATGCATCTTGCCATCTTTCCAGTGACCTTGATAGTGATCGGCCTTGTTGAGCGTCTTATTGGGAGCCACAAATTCACCGAAACTACAAAAAAACATAAAAAAAAGAAGCATGAAGAAAACAGAAGCTCGAGGGACAACTGACTCATGAAAAGGCAAGGCAGCTTTTATTTTGTATAGCACATTTCAGCAACAAGTATATGTACTCCAGTACTGTGCTGAGGTCCAAATGTTGAGGTACTTGTACTTTACTTGAGTCTTTTTCTTTTCATACCACTTTCTACTTCTACTCCGCTACATTTCAGAGAGAAATATTGTACTTTTTACTTCACTACATTCATCTGTTACAGCTTTAGTTACTTTACACATTAGGATTCCTGCACACAAAACACATTTAGTTTATAAAATCTGAGGTTTTATTCTAAAGTAAACTAGTCAACAATATAACGGCTACAAGTCCAGCTGAGATGATCAGACCATTAAACACACAACTGGATCCTTTACACTTTCTACAACGGGAGGAGAGTTCTTTACTTTTAATACTTTAACTACATTTTCCTGATGATACATACAGAACTTTTACTTAACAGTGTTGTATTAGTACTTTTACTTAACTAAAGGATCTGAATACTTCTTCCACCGCTGCAAATAAGGCTCATGTACACTGAATACATGCACTCACCCATCTTCCAGTCCGTTCTTGAAGGTCCCCGTGTATATTCTCCCATCAGGCCATTTTAACACTCCCCTGAAAAACAATCAATCTTGATCATTACTACATACAGTATATATATGTATATATATTAAGCATGGGCAGGTTACCGGCTTCAAGATATTCCGTGGTTTGAACCACAAAACATTTTCGTCAAGAAAACAGAAAGTGCAGTTTAGAAATCCCTCTCCCTGCCGGTGTGCAGTCAGTGTCTTTCAAAATAAAACGCATTGTTGTTAAATGAAAAAAAAAAAAAAAAGTTTGTGTAATAAATAAACTTTTTTTTAATCATTTAATTGTTTTTTTTAATCTTTTTATTTATTTATGTATTTCCTGCTGATGCACTGATTGCCACCGACGTAATTCCATTCGTGTTCGTACAATGACAATAAAGTAACTTGAATCTTGAATAATACATTTCAAAGCTGCAATTGCAATCCCGCCATACCGTGATATATATCGGCCCATGTCCTAATATATATACACATATCGATATTTCAAGTATTCTATTCACCCTCCTGTTGTCTTCGGGTCAAATCTAACCGGATTTCAAAAAAGTTTCTTATATCACAAATTTTTCATCGAAATCTTTCAACCTAATTGTCAAAAAACTAAAACATGGATGGTTCCATATGTCGCTCTTCACAAGTAAAATAAATGATTAATTCAATACTTTCGTTGAATTTAGGTGTTTTATTCAAAAATGTTGAAATAGGAGACAAAAAACGTCAAAATAAGAGAAACAAAGGTCAAAATAATCAAGAAAAACATCAAAATAAGCTAACAAACGTCAAAATAATCAAGAGAAACGTCAAAATAATCAGCAAAAACGTCAAAATAAGAGAAACAAACGTCTAAATAAGAGACAAATGTCAAAATAGGAGAGAAAAACGTCAAAATAATCAGCAAAAACGTCAAAATAAGAGAAACAAACGTCAAAATAATGAAGAAAAACGTCAAAATAAGCTAAGAAATGTCAAAATAATGAAGAAAAACGTCAAAATAAGCTAAGAAATGTCAAAATAATCAGCACAAAACGTCAAAATAGGAGACAAAAACGTCGAAATAGAAGACAAAAACGTCAAAATAATCAGCAAAAACGTTTTTCTTGATTATTTTGACGTTTGTTTCTCTTATTTTGACGTTTTTGCTGATTATTTTGACGTTTTTGTCTTCTATTTCGACTGTTTTGTCTCTCCTATTTTGACATTTGTCTCTTATTTTGACGTTTTTCTTGATTATTTTGACATTTTTGTCTTTTATTTTGACGTTTTTGTTGATCATTTTGACATTTTGTCTCCTATTTCGACGTTTTTGTCTCCTATTTTGACATTTTGACTTTTTTGCTGATTATTTTGATGTTTCTTAGCTTATTTTGACGTTTTTGTTGATTATTTTGACGTTTTTCTCTCCTATTTTGACATCTGTCTCTTAGTTTGACGTTTTTCTCTCCTACTTTGACATTTTTGTCACTTATGTTGACGTTTTTTTTTCTCTTCTTTTGACATTTTTGTTGATTATTTTGACATTACGACAGACAATATGTGTGTCCAACCTGCCGTTGGGCTTGCCAGCGAGCCAACGTCCTTCGTACGTTGCGTCTTTCAGCCGTCCATCCTTATAAAAAGTGTAGGAGGCCGTCCTGGAGATGGGGGGTTCCAGCTTTTGCCCCGACCCGGAGCCGATTGACGCAGTGTCCTGCTCCGCCCCGCTCAGAGCCTGCTCCACTGCCTGGTTGATGGAGCGAAGCCACTTGGCCTGAGAACACAATACAAGCACACTTTTAAAGAAGGATACGACACGGCAACAAGTGAAAATTCTGTTTTTTTTAAAAAGGTGAGCGTTTTGTCAATAGGTATCGTTAAAAAGATCTACCTTCTCCATGGCAGAGGAGGCCAGCAGGTTGAACGTCTCCTCTGGTGTGATCACCTTTAACCCATATCTGCACACACACATTTATACAGTATATATATATATATATATATATATACACAGTATATATATATATATATACACAGTGTATATATATATATATATATATATATATATATATATATATACATATATACACAGTGTATATATATATATATATCTCCAGTATGTGACAATAATAAGATAAGACTGACAGGGGTTTTCACATTTATACAGATACAGAACGGAAAAATGAGAAATGAGGGAAATGACAAAAGCTAAATACATTATACATTAGGGGTGGGGGAAAAACTTGTGCGATCACCTTTAACCCATATCTGCACACACGCACACACGCACACACACACACACACACACACACACACACACACACACACACACACACACACACACACACACACACACACACACACACACACACACACACACACACACACACATACATACATCAGTCACTTACAAACACAAACAATGGAAAATAGGGTCCAGGTAGTTACCCTTTAAGATCTGGAAATTGTGAGGTTATATTTCGGTATTATTCACACAGAAAAACCTGGAAACATGTTGACGCTGTGATGGAGCACACTTACAGGCCAGTGTTCTCCTCTGGGATGGGCTCCACCCAAAGCGTGGCCAGGGGGAAGACGTGATGGGTGGAGAACTGGAGGAGGGGGAGCCGGGAAACAAGCACGGAGAAGGGGAGCCAACCAAGGAGGGAAGAGGGGAGAGGAAAGAAAGGAGAGGTGAGAGTTTAGACAGGGGAAACAGCATTATTAAGCTTATTAACATATCTGAACACAGAGACTGACACAAGCCTAGTTGCTATGAATACGCCCAGGGCTTTAAATGAACTTCTTTTGATCGCCAGCCAACATGGCTACTAGGATTTTAAAGTTACCAGCCAGATCAGATTTTCCACCAGTCGAATGTTTTTTCATAACCAACTTTTAATTTCAGCTCCTCTGGTTTGTTTCGTGCAGTTCAGTTCGTCTTCTCCATTTCAGTTTAGCAATGTAGGATCAGAACTACAAGCAGTGTTGCCAAGCCAAACACACCCAAAACCCCCCGAAATGTGTTGGCGGAAATCAGACCAATCTGGCAACACTGAGTAGAGCTGAAGATCTTTGCCGAAATTAATTTCTATCATTTTACACGGGCTCGGCTTGGGCTCGGGCTCGGCTCGGGCGGTAAATGAGCGGTCAGGTGACTGCGTTTCAATTTTCTCCAGAAAAACGCCATTATGCGATCGCATAATTCAATGCATAATCAGCCAAAGTCCGCATATTTATGCGGGGCCCGCATTTTTTTCAAATACGCCGCACTTTCGCTGCATATATTGCCGATTTCCACGCAAAATATGCGGGGCTTGCCATGATTTCATGATCCCCGCATTTTCGTTGCAAAAAAGTCCCACATATCTTAGCAGAAAGTTGAAAAATGTTGCGTTTACTTCACACAAGAGCAGCCATTTTCTCTTGTTGCCATGGGAACGTTACGAAGTGACGTAATTTTGCGGCGTGAACGTCATCGGAATTTGCATATTCCATCGCATTTTTTAAGAAGATCAAGGATTTTTGCCCACAACAATCACAAAAAAAACTCCGCATTTTTCTGGAAGGACTGAAAGTTACCGGCCAAAGTTCATTTTTACCCCCATTTGGCAGGTTGGTGGGTGTCAGCCCAGAATACGCCCGTTAGATGTGTACGGACCTCACATACAAAAATGGGAGGTGATCTACAGCCTTCGCTACAAGCAAGTTGCTCATAATTAGGAGGAAAAAAATGATTCAAAATAGGGCTGCACGATATGAGGAAAATATGCGACGACGTTGTTGAATATCTTGATAATGATATTACCTGCGATAAATAAACAGATTAGTTAGTGTTCTCAGTTTCTGCTGCTTTCAGTGTTTGCTACAATACAACACACCGCTTATTGGCTTTAACCCTTGTGTTGTCTTCCTGTCGACCGTGCAACCTTTTGGTTTTACTGGGTCAACATTTTTGGTTGTCTTTTTCAACACCTTTGCCTCTTTCCCCAATGTGTTTGTGTACTTTTTTGGACATTTTTGTCACTTTTCACAACATTTTGTCACTTTTTTGGACATTTTTGTCACTTTTCACAACATTTTCAACACCCAAATTCAATGAAAGTAGTGAACTGAACGCGGAATCAAGCACGTTATTTATTTTGACAATTTTGGTTCATTCCGAACCTTCTTTTATTGGAAAATCACAACATAGATGTCTTTAAAGAATAAACTTTGGTCATAATTACTAGTTAGGTGAAATTCAATAACTACCCTACTTTAGGCTTAAAAACACTGCTACCACTGAACCTTTCAGGCAGACTTTGAAGACACTAGCATTGATGCATTTGGTTTAATCTTAGACGGTGGGATGCCGGGGGTCAGTCATGCAAGACAACATGTGTTTTCACATGTTTTTAAAAGAGGAAGTAACCATGCATGCTCTTTGTCAGCGACACCCTGCTAATCAGTCATACGGTCACACACATTCACATCACAAGACACCCAGGACGATCACAGTCTACTGCTGCCAGTTATGGTACGTGTCCATATACGCGTTGTTTCCACAGATGGGATCACCCCGCGTCCCAGCATTGCGCGCTAGTGGGCTCGCCACCACCTTCTCTTCACTGATAGTCTACATGCACGACGTTCTACTTCCGGGATTGCTCCGGTGCCGCAGGAACTTCCGCCGGATGCATGTCTTTTCGCCGATGTCCGTTTCCGTCCGCTTTCTTTGTGTTTGTGAGGACTATGGTTAACTGCTCCTCAGATCTCTGCAGGGTAAATCCAGACAGATAGCTAGACTATCTGTCCAATCGGAGTTTTCTGTTGCACGACTAAAACTACTTTTGAATGTACACGTTCCACCAAAACAAGTTCCTTCCTGAAACTATTTAACAGAGGCAAAATACTGTATCTGAAGTCTCTTTTATATAGGCCTTAGTGGTCCCCTAATACTGTATCTGAAGTCTCTTTTATATAGGCCTTAGTGGTCCCCTAATACTGTATCTGAAGTCTCTTTTATATAGACCTTAGTGGTCCCCCTAATACTGTATCTGAAGTCTCTTTTATAAAGGCCTTAGTGGTCCCCCCTAATACTGTATCTGAAGTCTCTTTTATATAGACCTTAGTGGTCCCCTAATACTGTATCTGAAGTCTCTTTTATATAGGCCTTAGTGGTCCCCCTAATACTGTATCTGAAGTCTCTTTTATATAGGCCTTAGTGGTCCCCTAATACTGTATCTGAAGTCTCTTTTATATAGGCCTTAGTGGTCCCCCTAATACTGTATCTGAAGTCTCTTTATATAGGCCTTAGTGGTCCCCCTAATACTGTATCTGAAGTCTCTTTTATATAGACCTTAGTGGTCCCCTAATACTGTATCTGAAGTCTCTTTTATATAGGCCTTAGTGGTCCCCTAATACTGTATCTGAAGTCTCTTTTATATAGACCTTAGTGGTCCCCTAATACTGTATCTGAAGTCTCTTTTATATAGACCTTAGTGGTCCCCTAATACTGTATCTGAAGTCTCTTTTATATAGACCTTAGTGGTCCCCTAATACTGTATCTGAAGTCTCTTTTATATAGACCTTAGTGGTCCCCTAATACTGTATCTGAAGTCTCTTTATGACTATGGTCCCCTTACTGATTTGAGTCTCCTATATGACTGTCTATCAGAACTCTCTTTTATATAGACCTTAGTGGTCCCCTAATACTGTATCTGAAGTCTCTTTTATATAGGCCTTAGTGGTCCCTTAATACTGTATCTGAAGTCTCTTTTATATAGGCCTTAGTGGTCCCCTAATACTGTATCAGAAGTCTCTTTTATATAGGCCTTAGTGGTCCCCTAATACTGTATCTGAAGTCTCTCTTTTATATAGACCTTAGTGGTCCCCTAATACTGTATCTGAAGTCTCTTTTATATAGACCTTAGTGGTCCCCTAATACTGTATCTGAAGTCTCTTTTATATAGACCTTAGTGGTCCCCTAATACTGTATCTGAAGTCTCTTTTATATAGGCCTTAGTGGTCCCCTAATACTGTATCTGAAGTCTCTTTTATATAGGCCTTAGTGGTCCCCTAATACTGTATCTGAAGTCTCTTTCCCGAAATTCAGCCTTGGTGCAGAATTACAGCTGCTACGAGCCAGTCCCACAATGAGCTTTCCTTAGTATGTGCCATTTCTGTGTCCAGCTCTATGGCAGCTCGTTTTGGAATACGAAAATTTGTTCACTGAAAACGTGTTTCTGAAAACATTTTAAGCGAGAAATAGGCCGCGCAGTTGCTGAACCTGTCTTTACTTCAGATCAACGGTCAGTTTAAAAGATTCTCATCGGCTGTTGGGAGTCGTCGAGCCGAGGCCGGCCGCTCCTCATTTGCATAAAGTTGCCTGGATTTAACTTTATGCAAATGAGGAGCGGGCGAGTCGACGCCCCGCTTCTCCAAAGTTCCCCTGCGCGACGCTACCGGAATGCACTGCACGGCTGCTTCCGTAGGAAATGAATGGGAAGCGTTGACAAATGGACACACACCATGGACACACACCATGGACACACACCATGACTGATACTTCTTTCTCAGCCTCGATTTTTCCACCCCGCTTCAGGAATTCAAAAATATAGATATAAAGATAAAGAGTGTGGGGGGGGGGACAGAAACGCAAATAGAAAGCAGAAAAAGGAGACAAACAGGGAGAGGAAGGGAAGGAACGAAGGAAGGAAGGAAGGAAGGAAAATTGCTTTTGAGAAGTGAACAAGAAACTGTTACTGTTACGGTACTTTCTGAAAGGGTAGAGGGTATTTCCGCTAAAGTGAATATCCTTGAAAGTATGGATGCACCGAATCCAGGATTCGGATTCGGCCGAATATTTGGCTTTTTGACGGGGTTCGGAATTTTTTTCCCCACCGAACTGAACCCTACGCTTGCACTACGGTGGTCGACGTAATGGCGCCGCCGTTGATTAGGGGAAGGTGTTTACGTAGGTGGAGCGTTCAATGCAGTAGGCTGTGAGAAAGTGAAAATGGCAGTACTTTCAGTCAAAAGAAGGCCATTCAAGTCCAGCTACATGTTCAATCTGCAATGCCGATTAGTCTGGTGGTGGCGAGGACCCTAAACAATACACAACATCACCGCTGTTACAACATCTGGTATGAAACATCTGGAAGAATACGAGCTGAGCATGAAGGAATCTACAGACAGCAGCTAGAATGCAGCAACTTCAGGTACGGCAAAGGAAGGACAGTCACTGTTTACTTCATTAATGTGTTTACTGTGTTCATGGACTGAGGATGGGACGAGGATTCGGGATTCGGCCGAATACCGAATCCACTGGTTATGATTCTGCCAAAAATCTGGATTCGGTGCATCCCTAGTCGAAAGATCAATTATGTGCTGCCATCGGCGGTTCACTCTGTCCTTTCAAAATCCTATATTTAAATGAGATGTGAACCAACAGTAAAGACCCAAGGCTTCAACGGGGAAGGGAAATACTCTTCTTCACGAAGGAACTCACGTCACACCTTCACAGGTTTATTTGGAGTTTTTATATTTCAATTTGGATTTGGTTGCAAGTAGGGCTGAACGATGAATCGTTTTCAAATGGAACAATCACGATTTTGAAAGAATGCGTCTAGCTAAATCGTGAAGAAATATTTAGCTGAGTGTTTGATGTTGAAACATTTGGTTGAACATGCTTTATGCCTCTTTTTATTATGGATATTTACAGTTTTTCCTCATACTTTAAATGCTGGAAGAATGATACATATCACAGATTGTTTACAGACGTGCTATTTTTCAGTGAATTATTTATTTGTATCACTTCATTTGACGTGATGGTGGACGGTGTCATATGTAGAAGATGCTGCTGTTGAACTGAGGCAGAGCAGAAACTTCACTTTACAGGAAAGTACTGATATCTTTTTATTGGAATTGTTTTTTTATTATTATTATTATTATAACTTTAGCTTTTGTGATAAATGTCCTGTGTTTGACTGTTCAGTGTTCCACGCTTATTGAAAGAGAAACACGTATTGCTGATGGCAGTTCATATCTATGTTGTCATCCTTGCATAAGAACATAGAGCAGTTTTGAGGGCATCTCATGTTATAATGCTCCATGAGCATTATAACATTGTATCTGCTACACCAGTGTTTCTCAAATGGGGGTACGTGTCCCCCTGGGGGTACTTCTGGGGGGGACTGCAGGGGCTACGTGACATTTTTTGCAAAATGTTTTTCAGTTCCAAGGCTGTAGTTAGTCCTTGTTACTATTTTCGACCCGTTCTTGCCTTCCTTCCTTCTTTCTACCGTCTTTTTTCCAAGTTTTTGGAGCCAGTTGAGGTGGTTCGGGCATCTGGTAAGGATGCCCCCTGGACGCCTCCCTAGGGAGGTGTTCCAGGCACGTCCAGCTGGGAGGAGGCCTCGGGGAAGACCAGGACTAGGTGGAGAGACTATGACGAAATATTCCCTATGATGAAAATATTACGGTGCAAATCCTCCATCATAACAGCAATGCTCCAAGGTCCAAACGCACCTGGATTTTAAAGGGAATAGGAGATGATCTCTGATTGGTTGATTGCATGTTACGCCCAAAACACACCTCTGATTAATGAAGACACTACGTACAACCCTTTTGAACCATGCGCCTGATGAGGTGCATTTAGGGCGTGTACGAATCCTTTTGGGCTTGTCCTTCACGCCGTGCGCTTAGATCGTTAAAATAGGGCCCTATATCTCTCTCCTCAAAAAAACATTTTTTTTTTTAAATCGTTCAGCCCCTAGTTGCAATGTAGCAAAATTAAGAACAGAAATGTGTGGATGAGCATAAAACTAAAATGCACTGAAACCCATTTAGCCTTGGTTACAGTCGGTTCATCCTTCCATGCAGCAGGCAGAGAGGGCGGAGGTCGGGATAGGGCTGGGCATCACTGGACATATTAATAAGTCATTACGCGCCTACAATATGGCCCGTAAGTGTTTTCCGAGCAAGTTTCAAAATGGAATTCTGTGCAAAAACGCATTATTTAACTTCAAATGAAGCAGATATAAGTTTCCAGCAGGATAAGTAAGCAGATTTAAGTGGATATATTCCAAAGTTCAAACTACGGAGCAAAATCAGAGAACGTCCGTGCTCTGATCGCACGTTAAAAACTGTGTGGCAAGAAAAGGAGTTTGTGTTAACTGTGTTATTAACGCGCTCATTTTGACAGCCCTACATTTTACGGTGTATGTTGTACAAAACGACATTGTAACAAACAGTAAAAAGTATATTGTAAATGAAATAATCTGCTGACATTACTTGACAACACAATACTAAGACGTTACGCTGAGAAAGCTCTACAGTCTCCCGGGAAAACCAATATTTCTCTTATTGTTGCAAGTGCAAAGGATAAGATGGCTGTATTATATCAGCATTTGTGCATCACTAACACAACCACGCTTATATTTGGGTGCCCCATTCAACCCCACATAGGACTCCACCGGTTTTATAGGGGGGGGTGTTTCTGATGTGTTTAGGGGCAGAATCCTATGACACAGAGCCCTAAGCCCGTCTCTCCCTCTCTCGTGCGCACACGCACACACACACACACACACACACACAAACAGGAGAAAAGGCGGGAGGGGGGACAGGGAACAGGTCACTGTGCTGACATTTGCTTTTGGCTGTATACTTACGAGATTTTTACAAGGCGCCACGCCCTGACAGCACGGAGGCAAGCACACACAAACGCTTGAAACACACACACCAAGTTACAAACGTTAAAGGACCTAATGAAAAGTGTGTGTGTGCGTGTGTGTGTGTGTGTGAAGCTGACCTGTGCGTGGACCAAAGCGTCGTTGAACACGATGAACCAGTTGACGGAGAACCTCCCGGCGTTCTGCAGCGTCAGAGCTTTGTTGCTGCTCTCGCAGATCAGCCGGCGGTGAGGCTTCCGCAGAGAGTCCTGACACACACACACACACACACACACAGGGACACCATTCAGCCATAACGTGACATCATGTGACACCTCGAGGACTCAATAAGTGCTGGTAAAGAAAATGAGCAAACACACACACACACACACACACACACACACACACACACACACGAGCACACACACACACACACAGACAGACACAAACACACACAGACGTTAATACCGTCATTTTGCCAGGGAAGCTCTTCCAGAAATGGAAGGTGTAGTCAGCATCCTTCTTTTTTCTCTTCAGCTCGAGGGCCAAAGCTTCGAACTTAGAGCAGCTGTCCTGCAGCATCTGGTATTCATTGGAGCACTAACACACACACACACACACACACAGAAATATTTAGCGTGAAATAATGCATTGGGATTTTCTAAATAAGAGTCCAATTCTGTTGATTTTTGCCATTTGATCAAAAAATCTAAACATTTTTAAGGCTTCTTAAAGTAATAATCTCAAAGACTCTCATTTAAATAAATAAATAAATAAAATGCATGTCACTATCTATCCCCGAACGAAGTATTGGCAGGGCTCCAGACTGCGACCAAAGGGTCGCATTTTGCGACCAAAATTTGAGTGTCCTTTTTTTTTTTTTTTTACACGTTAAACGTCGACATTTTGGTACCTGAGAGCGCGTAAGCTCAAGCTTATCTCTCCTCTCTGAAAACTGACAGAGAGCGGAGCTCTGACACAAACACACACACACACACGCATAGCTGTGGACGGTGCAAACTACGTCGGCTCTGCAGTTTTGTTGAAGTCACAGTGAGGCACGGAAACGCCGATAAAGTGGTTTCAGGTGTGGTTACAGTTTTTTAAAACTTCACGCAGACAGCGTTTGCTGCGATATGATATTAATGGCGAGGCGAAAGCTGTCCCGGTGCTGTTGACGTTACACTTCCTCTGAGACTAGCAGGCACAACGGTGGTTTCTGTGCCCTGGTGACTGACTGACAGGCTGAGGTTGCAACTTTATTTCTACGGCACCTTTCAGCAACAAGGCAACTCAAAGTGCTTTACATGAAACATTAAAGAGCAATTACAAAACGGTCATGAAAATAAAACAGGCTAAAGAAGAATATACAAATACAAGAATAAAAGTTACAGTGAGTAAGAAATGAATAATTATTCAATTGAATAGGTAGTTTGACATATTTTTCTTTCTATTTAACCTTTGTTGATGGGGTTTCTCATCATTTTTTTCCCCAACGCTTTTGACATTTTTTATGAACGTTTTTTCCAAAAAAACAATTTGTACAGGGGGCCTTAAAAATGGACTTTGAGCAAGTAGACTTTTTTTCACTTGCCTGACCGAATAAGTGAAGAAAAAAAAACAAAATTATTAAAAAAAAAACTTTATTTTACTAGTCCCCAGTTGCGTTATAAATTTTGGTATGGAAAAAAGGGAGGCACTACTCAACTGGTACATTAAGAAAAAGAATCACAACACTCAAGATAAAATACTTAATCAACTACAAAGTTCCCATTGCCGTAGTGTGTGTTTCACCCACCACTTCAAAGCAGGTGGCCAGTTTGAGCAGCAGCCGGCCGTATTCGTGAAGGTGGCGCGTTGGGAGGAAGAAGAGCGCCACCAGGAGGTCGGCCATGCTGGGGTTCTCCTCGCTGCACTCTGACAGTCTTTTCAGCAGCTCGGGACTCTTCCCAAAGAAATCTCTTCGAAGACAAATCAGCACTAGTTAGTTTTGTTCTCCAGCATTTAGTCATGTGAAATCTTATGTGTCCCACCCATCGTTTGGGTTTTTGGCTGTTTGCAACATCACTGTAATATTGTGTCACAGCACCTTATCAAAGCACTGTTTTTAGGATGAAAGTGTGTGTGTGTGTGTTTGTGTGTGGGTGTGTGTGTCTCTGAGCTAGAGTCCAAGTCAAGTCTCAAGTCTCTGAGCTAGAGTCCAAGTCTCAAGTCTCTGAGCTAGAGTCCAAGTCTCAAGTCTCTGAGCTAGAGTCCAAGTCAAGTCTCAAGTCTCTGAGCTAGAGTCCAAGTCTCAAATCATTGAGCTAGAGTCCAAGTCAAGTCTCATGTCTCTGAGTTATAGTCCAAGCTAAGTCTCAAGTCTCTGAGCTAGAGTCCAAGTCAAGTCTCAAGTCTCTGAGCTAGAGTCCAAGTCTCAAGTCTCTGAGCTAGAGTCCAAGTCTCAAGTCTCTGAGCTAGAGTCCAAGTCAAGTCTCATGTCTCTGAGTTATAGTCCAAGCTAAGTCTCAAGTCTCTGAGCTAGAGTCCAAGTCAAGTCTCAAATCATTGAGCTAGAGTCCAAGTCAAGTCTCAAGTATCTGAGTTAGAGTCCAAGTCTCAAGTATCTGAGTTAGAGTCCAAGTCTCAAGTATCTGAGCTAGAGTCCAGGTCTCAAGTCTGTGAGCTAGAGTCCTGGTCAAGTTACAAGTCTCTGAGATAGTGTCCAAGTCTCAAGTCTCTGAGATAGAGTCCAAGTCAAATTACAAGTCTCTGCGCTAGAGTCCAAGTCTCAAGTATCTGAGCTAGAGTCCAGGTCTCAAGTCTGTGAGCTAGAGTCCTGGTCAAGTCTCAAGTCTCTGTGCTAGAGTCCAAGTCAAGTCTCTGAGTTATAGTCCAAGCTAAGTCTCAAGGCCCTGATCTAGAGTCCAAGTCAAGTCTCAAATCATAGACCTTTTTCACAGCAGACATGTTGACATGTCATAGTAGGAAAAGCACAGGTGTATTCAAAACCATTAACGATGGCTGCATTCCACTCAGGAGAGGCCCTGGTATGGTGCATGCTGACTCACTGAAATAGCTTACAAAAGTCTCAAGTCCCTGAGCTAGAGTCCAGGTCAAGTTATAAGTCTCTGAGATAGAGTCCAAGTCTCAAGCCTCTGAGCTAGAGTCCAAGTCAAGTCTCAAGCCTCTGAGTTATAGTCCAAGTCAAGTCTCAAGTCTCTGAGTTATAGTCCAAGCTAAGTCTCAAGTCTCTGAGCTAGAGTCCAAGTCAAGTCTCAAGTCTCTGAGTTATAGTCCAAGTCAAGTCTCAAGTCTCTGAGTTATAGTCCAAGTCAAGTCTCAAGTCTCTGAGTCCACATATGTTGCATTTGGGCCTTGTTGTTGTCTGAACTTTTTACAGCCAAAGCTTCAGATGAAAGCACAGCAGCTGCCGGTGCGGTCAACATGTTTGTTGTCCTCTCTCGTGTGTGGTCGCACGCAGCAGATATGTTACATATTGCGTGTTACGTAGGTAGGTAGGTTATAGGTTACGGTCAGCTTATCGGACGTTTCATTAAAAATAAAGATTGCTCACGAGTCTCGAGTCCGAGTCGAGTCTGAAGTCTTTTGAGGACAAGTCTCAAGGCAAGTCGGAAGTCAGTGTGTGTGTGCAACTTACGCCGACCTTACCTTACCGAATTTCCAATATCGGAATGAAATCCCCAAAAGTCTTGCTAGAGTTGGGGCGCACTCCCGTCGTCTCAATTCTTTGGTGTAAGATGGTCATAAAACTCAGTCCCCAGCTGTCTTAAGTCAGTCTTTTTCCTGTCTTGATGTTCTGACAAAACCGAACGTGTTTGATGTTACCGTACGTTTTAAGTCCTGGGTAGTAACATCTTATAGTCTGAGACTAAAAACTCAAAACTGACATCATGACAGATTGTCTTTAGATGTGAGATGGTGTCAGACTTTAGTCTTTCTAAAGTCTGTTCAGAGTCTTTTAGTGTATGGTAGGCATAAAATGCGACTCAAGTCTGAGTCTCAAACTCGAGTCCCCATCTCTGGTGTGTGTGTGTGTGTGTGTTTGTGTGTGTGTGTGTGTGTATGTGTGTGTGTGTGCTCACAGTGAGGGTTTCGTCAGGGTCTGGAAACCTCCCATCACCTGGAAGTTGCCCACAGCGGTGCAGTACCTTTGGAGAGAGAGAGAGACGTGGAAGTGCATAAAGTGGCAGAAATCCGTTTTTAATCGATTCAACGTATTGTTTTGAGACCGACAAATACTCCAATGATGGCGATGGGCGACCACGTACTCGTGGTAGGAGTCGAGGAAGATGCCGGCGTGGTCTAGGATGAGCAGGCTTTTGACGTCACGGACGCGGCGCAGGTTTGCGGTGAGGCTGGCGGCGTGCTGCCCGGTTAGGTGACACAAGAGGCTGAATCGGCCGGCGAGAGTCTGCAGGAGCCCGATGGCCGCCGGGCTGAGGGCCGAACTCAGAGACTCTGGAAAAGGGGACGGCACACAAACACACCAAAAAAATTCAGCCAAAGCAAAACAAATGTGTAAAGTGCTGATCTCAGTGAGCTATTGGCCAACGATGACCCTTCTAACTTCGACTGGCTAAGACGGTCAGAAATGTGTTAATCATAAGAAAAACTGAGAATTTGCGTACTTTGTCTAGTAAGGTCTGTAATTTATTTTATGAAGTCAATCCGGGTGGATGGAATTGAAATGCTAATTGCATATACAGTAGATGCCTGTAATTTTGACTCAATAACGAGACTTTCCTAAACTGGAACTGGACTTCGCAGCTCGGCCCCTAAAGATAAAATGTAAAAAGAATTCGGACTCGGAGAAGTTAAAACTTACCCAGCTCCAGCAGGGGGCGTATAATCTGTGTCTTGATGGTACACAGCTTGCAGTAGAACTTCCTCTCGGCTGAGGCCAGCTCGTGGAGGCTGGCGATGAAGCCCATCACGTTCCTGTCCGAGAGCGCCACGCACCGCTGGCCGCCCGCAACCACGTTGCTCACGTAACCGAGCTGGAAGACAACGGGAGACAACGTGATTCAAGAAAACACACACAGGGCTCTATTTTAACGATCTGAGCGCACGGCGTGAAGCGCCTGGCGCAGGTGCGTTTAGGGCGTGTCCAAATCCACTTTCGCTAGTTTGACGGCAGAAAAAAAAAGGGTCCGTGCGCCGGGCGCATGGTACAAAAAAAGGGTTGTACTTAGTTTCTTCATTAATTCAGAGGTGTGTTTTGGGCGTAACATGCAATAAACCAATCAGAGATCATCTCCTGTTCCCTTTAAAAGCCAGGTGCGTTTGGACCTTGGAGCATTGCTATTATGATGGAGGATTTGCACCGTAATATTTTTATTTGTAATCTTTTGCATGTGTGTGTGCTGCTGCGTTTCACTGTGTGTGTGTAACAAGCATAGTGTGCACGTACTGTGCCCGAGCCTAGGAGCATTTTACTAATGTGCTGTTAAAATAACAATGAAATGCTGCGTTATTGACTTTAGATTGTTTAGATGTTGGTCAATGCCGCGATCACTTCCCGCTGCCTCAAGATAGCAATACGCCCAGAATGCACCTGAACACACCTCCCTGTAAGACCAGCACGCCCATGGGTGCAAAGATGGGCTCAGGTGCATTTGCTGTTTAAACGACGCGGGCGCTGGACGGGAAACTGACGACTGGGTCGGTCTTAAACTAGCAAAGAGACTTGCGTCGGGTGAAGATAAGGCCCATAACGTCTAAGACCATACTTAATGTGTGATGTTGAATTGACATAATACCTGCCAGCAATGTTATACTTTGACAATACTGTTTTGTGTAGATTTTTTTTGTATATGTTGAAACAACAAATAAAATGAGCACTTGGAGAAAGAGTAAGAAAAAGAAAAAAAAGGACTTTGTGCTTACGTCCATGCAGAAGGGCAGCAGTACAGGCTGCTGGGTGTAGCCCCCTACTCGCTCCTCCTCTTCCGTCCCTTCTTCCTGTTGACCCGGCCCCTTGGCGTGGCTCTCATCCGCCCCCTCTTTCACCTGCTGTCCGCTGTAGTAAATGATCGGAAGGAAGCAGTCTCCGTCTGCGAGCAGGAGGGTGTGTCTATCTCCAGCGCTTATGTCCCAGACCCGGATCCCCTCTGACAGCTGGGAGTGGATGCAGAGAGGAACATGAACCTTAAAGGCTTTCTGTATCTGTGTGTGTGTGTGTGTGTGTGTGTGTGTGTGTGTGTGTAGGAAGTGGTTTCCTCACCTTTGCGAGGCGGGGGACAGTGCTGGGTGACTCTGTGTGTCCAAGCTGACCACAGCTGTTACTTCCCCATGAAAACACCTGGAAGATTTGGCCAAATATACACATGGATAGAAAAGACCAGATTGACAACAACTGTTTTTTTTCTGCAGGGGTCTTGTCTAATGTAAAAGGGTAAATTCGTTGTTTTTGACTGATGGGAACAACAATCTTTGACGTTGGTCCAGTATTAAGCGAGATCGCTGCTGTCTGCAGTCAGTGAAACAAGCTACAATGTAAGTTAATAGGGCAATTGCGCATCTTCAATTCACGTCCACAAAAGTTCTTGTTTTGCCGCTGACAGGCTCAGATTAACATTCTAAGTGTCTGACAACATTATGGAAAGGATTTCTAAGGAGGGCGACCTTTCTATTAAAGAGTAAGATCCTTTTTTTAAACATAATAACATCCGCAAAATTGTGTTCGCTAAAGCCACCAGACTCTATGTAAATAAACAGTCATTTTAGCATCGTAGAATACACTTCATTCAAAGTCGACAGAAACAAAACAAAACTATGAACCAGTTGCAAAGACTGTTGTTCCTATCAGTCACTTAGACACATAAACATAGGAAAATAGGGTCCAGGTTGAAAAAAACCCAAACAAATAGAAGTTACCCTTTAAGGTGCCAGGTAAAAAAAGCAGCTGACTCACCTGAGACTGAGCAGTCAGAGCGAGGGAATGATGAGCACCGGCTGCCACCCGCACCACCTCCTTATTGTTCAGACTCTTGATGCACAGCGGCTGTAATCTGCAAACAGACGCGTTACAGTACTGTCAGCAACGTGTGTGTATGTGGCACCCTCAGAACGAACTGCCAGGAACACGTCCATTGTGCTTCCCTCCTAAAGGGCAAGTACAACATTTTTCCTCCTACACAATCCGTAGGCATTAAAACAATATAATGTTTATGGCAGTGTTTCCTCTATGTTGATTTTGTAGTGGCGGCCCGCCATGAAATTTACTAGAACAACAGAATAGTTTTCAGTGCGCTATATAGAACTGCATTTCATTATAGAAGAACAACATATCGATATTATCATTGCACTGAATTGGTTTTCGTTTTAGTTTGGCTGTGTAAATGTATGTGTACTCTTTCCACCTCTGTGTGTGACGCAGTAACAAGGGTCTCCAACCTGGCCAGACCGTCTCCATGTCCCAGCTGTCCGTGCTCGCCGTGGCCCCAGCTCCACACCTCCGTCTGCAGGGTGGGAAACACCTCCTGGGTCCCGGGGACCGCCCCTCCCAATGGGGTGAGGGCGACCGCACGCATCCTCGGACGACCGGCTTTCCTCAGCAGCCGCGGGGACACTGTGGGTGCACGGACAAAAAAAACAAAACAAAAAAAACAGTGTCCTGAACAGTGTTGGGGGGGGGGTAACGCATTACTGTAATCAGATTACATTTGTCCGTAACGCAGCAACGTAACGCATTACTGTTGATAACTCAGTAATCACAGCACAGTTACTTAGAGCTGGGCGATATGGAGAAAATCAGATATCAAGATTTCTTTTGGACCAAATACATCGATATCGATATTGCGACAATACTGTAGGGTTGACTATTGGTGCTTTCACAAAATATTTACACAGTGAGATTTTTGATAAATAATCATCAGTAATGGGGATATAATGACTAAGTGGAAATGCAAATACACTGAACAAAATCTGACACAGATTTAGACAGATTTGTGAACAATATTTGAGAGAAATAAGCCTTTTGTGTACATAGAAAAAGTCTTAGATCTTTGAGTGCAGCTCATGAAAAATGGGGGCAAAAAGAAAAGCGTTGCCTTTATAATTTTGTTTGGTATAGTAGAACAGCTGGAACAGCCTGGAAAGTTCAGAAAATGACATCACTTTACTGTAATGCAGCCTTTAAAAACAGGAAAAGACAACACTTGTGTCATATTACGATATGCAAAAATGTAAGACGATATCTAGCCTCATATAGCGATAGTGATATACTATCGATACACTGCCCAGCCCTACAGTTGCTCATCAAATAACGATCGCCTTACTTGCGTTACCGGTTCTTTAACTAGCCGTGTAACGGGAGGAGAGAATAACAAATCAAACGTCCGTTTTCATGTTTGCGTAACACCGTAACACTCGTCCGAGTAGACGAAACAACGGCCGCCAGCACATCTTGACAAATGTGCTGACGTACACAACTTTGTTGTCAGCGTTGTGGTGTGAAAGAGCACAGAGGACGCTTCTTTCCTGCGGCTGTCACCCTACTGAACTCTTGCTCTGCGTCCCGGTGACAATTTAACCTACTAAGCGCCCCCCATGTACATACTGTAATTACACCTATACATAGCCATATTCTACTGCTCTTCATACTATTCATCCTGCACACACACTTATTCTTACTACTATAATGTTACCACACTGCACATAGTTGTACATATGTCTATATAGATATATATGTCATTCAGTATATCCATATTAATTCTGTTTCTCTTATTATATATTCTGTTAATACCCTGCATGTATCTACAGTGGGGAGGATTTTGCAGGTTTTCCCACTTACAAAGCATGTAGAGGTCTGTAATTTATCATAGGTACTCTTCAACTGTGAGAGACGGAATCTAAAACAAAAATCCAGAAAATCACATTGTATGATTTTTAGGTAATTAATTTGCATTTTATTGCATGACATAAGTATTTGATACATCAGAAAGGCAGAACTTAATATTTAGTACAAAAACCTTTGTTTGCAATTACAGAGATCATACGTTTCCTGTAGTTCTTGACCAGGTTTGGTTCAGGTCTGGAGACTCCAGGACCTTGAGATGCTTCTTACGGAGCCACTCCTGAGTTGCCCTGGCTGTGTGTTTCGGGTCGTTGTCATGCTGGAAGACCTAGCCACAACCCATCTTCAATGCTCTTACTGAGGGAAGGAGGTTGTTGGCCAAGATCTCGCGATACATGGCCCCATCCATCCTCCCCTCAATACGGTGCAGTCGTCCTGTCCCCTTTGCAGAAAAGCATCCCCAAAGAATGATGTTTCCACCTCCATGCTTCACGGTTGGGATGGTGTTCTTGGGGTTGTACTCATCCTTCTTCTTCCTCCAAACACAGCGAGTGGAGTTTAGACCAAAAAGCTCTATTTTTGTCTCATCAGACCACATGACCTTCTCCCATTCCTCCTCTGGACCATCCAGATGGTCATTGGCAAACTTCAGACGGGCCTGGACATGCGCTGGCTTGAGCAGGGGGACCTTGCGTGCGCTGCAGGATTTTAATCCATGACGACGTATCCATCCATCCATCCATCCATCCATCCATCTTAATCCGCTTATCCGGGGTCGGGTCGCGGGGGTAGCAGCTCCAGCAGGGGACCCCAAACTTCCCTTTCCCGGGCCACATTAACCAGCTCCGACTGGGGGATCCCGAGGCATTCCCAGGCCAGGTTAGAGATATAATCCCTCCACCTAGTCCTGGGTCTCCCCCGAGGCCTCCTCCCAGCTGGACGTGCCTGGAACACCTCCCTAGGGAGGCGCCCAGGGGCATCCTTACCAGATGCCCGAACCACCTCAACTGGCTCCTTTCGACGCAAAGGAGCAGCGGCTCTACTCCGAGCTCCTCACGGATAACTGAGCTTCTCACCCTATCTCTAAGCTACCCTCCTGAGGAAACCCATTTTCGGCCGCTTGACGACGTAGTGGGTTACTAATGGTTTTCTTTGAGACTGTGGTCCCAGCTCTCTTCAGGTCACTGACCAGGTCCTGCCGTGTAGTTCTGGGCTGATCCCTCACCTTCCTCATGATCATTGATGCCCCACGAGGTGAGATCTTGCATGGAGCCCCAGACCGAGGGAGATTGACCGTCATCTTGAACTTCTTCCATTTTCTAATAATTGCGCCAACAGTTGTTGCCTTCTCACCAAGCTACTTGCCTATTGTCCTGTAGCCCATCCCAGCCTTGTGCAGGTCTACAATTGTATCCCTGATGTCCTTACACAGCTCTCTGGTCTTGGCCATTGTGGAGAGGTTGGAGTCTGTTTGATTGAGTGTGTGGACTGGTGTCTTTTATACAGGTAACGAGTTCAAACAGGTGCAGTTAATACAGGTAATGAGTGGAGAACAGGAACAGGAAAAACAGGTCTGTGAGAGCCGGAATTCTTACTGGTTGGTAGGTGATCAAATACTTATGTCATGCAATAAAATGCTAATTAATTATTTAAAAATCATACAATGTGATTTTCTGGATTTTTGTTTTAGATTCCGTCTCTCAAAGTTGAAGTGTACCTATGACACAAATTACAGACTTCTACATGCTTTGTAAGTGGGAAAACCTGCAAAATCGGCAGTATATCAAATACTTGTTCTCCCCACTGTATATGTATATTATTCTTACTACTAGTATAATGTCACTGCTACTACATTGCACATATCTGTACATGTTGTTCATACTCTGTTCATATTACATAGCCATATTTATTGTGCTCTTCTAACACTGCAGTATATTTCTTGTCCTGCCTATGCACCACCTATCTATACTTTGTATATCACATTGCACCTTTCTGCTTTTTTGGCACTTCTGGTTGGACGCAAACTGCATTTCGTTGTCTTTGTACTTGTACTCTGCACAATGACAATAAAGCTGAATCTAATCTAATAAGGGCTTGTGTTGATCTGGGCATATGTGAGGTTTAACTTTATATTGTTATTTGGCAAGGAAGTTATGGTGCATCTCAGGTGATGTTACGGAGTAATCCAAACGTAATGTAACTACTAGTAGTGTTACTTTCAGCAGTGAGTAATATAGTAAAGTAAGGCATTCATTTTTTTCATGTTTTTCTGGGTCGAAATTTCAACATTTTGTTGGCCTTTTTCTACACGTTTCTGTCGATTTTATTCCAAAGTTTTTGTCACTTTTTTGGCGTTTTTTTTTATTATGTTTTTGTCATTTTTCTAACAAGTTTTTGTTGCTTTTTTCAATGTATTTTTTCCAATTTCTTTGTCACCTTTGGTGAAGTTTTTGATGTTTTTTTGTCACCTTTTCCAATTTTTTTGTTCACTTTTATCAGTTTTTTTTTTTTTTTTTTTTTTTATGGTTTTTTTCTGCATTTTGTAGCTTTTTCCAACATTCTTTTGTCATAGTTCTGACAGAAAGTTTTTTGTAAATGGGTCAAATTTGATCCGAGGACAACAATCCTCTTTACTATAGATTACTTGTTTTAACAAACAAGTAATTACAAGTACTCTTTTTGAGTGACTACCCCAACACCGGTCCTAAATGTCTTTCTTGTATTCCCTTCTACTGCAAGATATTTAATTGGCTCCAGGTTCAGTGACATCGGCTGTTACTACAAACAAATAGGGCAGGGTGCCGAATTCAACACTTTTTAGGCACCAACAGAACTGGCCCTAAGGTATTGAGTATTGACAAGGGTGCAACTTTGTTGGACATGTATGCATGTATTTACGAAAAGCGACAAAAATACTGAAAAGTTGCCTACAAAAAAACTCGGAAAAATAACACAAATACGCCAAAAGGCGACAAATGTTAGAAAAGTTGCCAAATACTTTGAAAAAAAACTGAAATAGGCAACCCAGTGTTAAAGAAACGTTGAAAAAGGCGACAAAAACATTGAAAAATTGCCATCGAAAAAGTATCATTTAGCAAACCGGTATCAAAGTCACATAAGCAACCCTGAGCCAAAGTGATAAGTGGAAGTATCTTAAAAAAGTGCAGTAGGTAAGACTTATAAAACTACCTTTCTGTCATATTTGCTGAAACTGACCCTATGTTCCAGTAGAACTACATGAAGCAGGTCATTTAAAAAAAAAAAAATCCGGCTCCTCTGGCGCCACCTACAACCTGTAGTGGGATTTGTGAAAATCCACCACTCCCTGTTCAGATGCACCAATCAGGGCCAGGGGGGGTGTCTAACTGCACACATATTCATTCTCCCTTGTGGTGGGAGGGGATTAGGAGACCGTTTTGGGCTTTAGCGGAAAGGGGGGAGGAGAAGTTGTCAATGTTCAATGTTCAATGTTTTTGGCTAATTCCTGGATCTTCGCAATCCTACCTACAGCACCTTTAACCCTGAATGGATCTCAGGTGCAAAGTCCAGCAGAAGAAATCAATGTGTGCTATCAAAACAGAAACAACAGTCAGCCAAGGTCATGTCAAACACATGCTGCCGTACAGCAGACAAACAATGGTTGAAGGGAAGTGCAGGCAGCAGATAGGACAAAACACTGATGGAGGATTACACCATTGCAGGATAGGGTTGAATTTGTTTCTGCTTCTTGAAGACATATATGTCTGAAAAATACAGATTGAAAACCACTGATCACCACTGAAAACCTTTTAGTGACTCTTTTACTAATAGATTCACTTTCCCTTGGCTGGAAACTAAAAGGACCGGCACAACAGCTAATTTCCGCCCTTCAGTGTGCGTGAAATAAACACAAAACATGCACACGCACACGCACACACACACACACACACACACACACATATCTTTATGGCCCCCAAAAGGGAGCCATCTGGTGCCCTAAAGGACAGAGATAAAGAAAGGAGAGTCAAAGGTTTGGGAAAGAGAAACTGGATGGTTTTAGGAGAGGTCTTTGGGGTGGTTAGCTGATAAGTGCTGACACTAGAAATGAGGGGGCGTGTGTGTGACGCTCTAATAGATAACTCACGCTGACTGATCCTGGTCCAATATCTGAATATAATCCTGAAAGTCTAGAGTCGGAGGGGGCTCCCGTCCTCTCCTTCGTTTGGTGTAAGGTCAAGGAGGCACGGGAGTGACGCGAGGAAATCATGGGAGGAGAGTTTGTCTGTTTGGGGGCGTGGGGGGTCACACAGAAGCTATCCCATTATGCACCGTTGCACGAAACTCCCTTCACTCTCTCTTAATCACACCCAACACCTTCCTTCTGCTACGCAAAATCTGCTTAATCCTCCAGTCCAGTGTTTTCCTTGATCACTGAAAATCCCTGCCAAATTGGAGGCTAAATGTCAAATCTGCATTCCTCAGTGTTTTAATCACACAAAGGCGACCATTCAGACAGGCTGGCCTCGCTCAAACTGGAGCCACAAACGGAGTGGCAATCACACGCACAAAGGAGGACACAAACATTGAGCCCTGGGGTCACAATCTGCTGTTTTTTTTCATTATGGCCGTTGTGTGCCAGAGTCAGATTCATCGTTAGGGTTGGGACGGTATACGGTTAGCGAACGCAATTTTGTGGATGTTTTAGATGTTTAAAAAAAAAAAAAAAAAGGATCTTACTCTTTAACAGAAAGGTCCACCTCCTTTTAGAAATCCTTTCCAAAACGTTGTTTTAAAATCCATTTCAACGTCAACAAAAACACATTAATCACACACTTTTATTTTCCACCTTAAAAGGTCCCATGGCATGACAATTTGACTTTGAGGTTTTTTATCATTAATATGCGTTCCCCCAGCCTGCCTATGGCCCCCCAGTGGCTATAAATGGTGATAGGTGTAAACCGAGCCCTGGGTAGCCTGCTCTGCCTTTGAGGAAATGAAAGCTCAGATGGGCCGATCTGGAATCTTCCCTTTATGACGTCATAAGGGGAAAGGTTACCTCCCCTTTCTCTGCTTTGCCCACACAGAGAATTTGGACCCCCCATGAGACAGAGAGAGACATCATGGCTTTCAAAAGAGCAAAGTGGCAGTTGGTCAAGGCCACACCCCCACCCTCCACCTCAATAGCTACAGACACAGAAATGGCACATCCTAAGGAAAGCTCATTGTGGGACTGGCTCTAGTGGCTGTAATTCGGCACCAAGGCTGAATTTTGGGAAAGAGACTTCAGATACAGTATTAGGGGACCACTAAGGCCTATATAAAAGAGACTTCAGATACAGTATTAGGGGACCACTAAGGCCTATATAAAAGAGACTTCAGATACAGTATTAGGGGACCACTAAGGTCTATATAAAAAGAGACTTCAGATACAGTATTAGGGGACCACTAAGGTCTATATAAAAGAGACTTCAGATACAGTATTAGGGGACCACTAAGGTCTATATAAAGAGACTTCAGATACAGTATTAGGGGACCACTAAGGTCTATATAAAAGAGACTTCAGATACAGTATTAGGGGACCACTAAGGCCTATATAAAAGAGACTTCAGATACAGTATTAGGGGACCACTAAGGCCTATATAAAAGACACTTCAGATACAGTATTAGGGGACCACTAAGGTCTATATAAAAGACACTTCAGATACAGTATTAGGGGACCACTAAGGTCTATATAAAAGAGACTTCAGATACAGTATTAGGGGACCACTAAGGTCTATATAAAAGAGACTTCAGATACAGTATTAGGGGACCACTAAGGTCTATATAAAAGAGACTTCAGATACAGTATTAGGGGATCACTAAGGCCTTTATAAAAGAGACTTCAGATACAGTACTAGGGGACCACTAAGGTCTATATAAAAGAGACTTCAGATACAGTATTAGGGGACCACTAAGGTCTATATAAAAGAGACTTCAGATACAGTACTAGGGGACCACTAAGGTCTATATAAAAGAGACTTCAGATACAGTATTAGGGGACCACTAAGGCCTTTATAAAAGAGACTTCAGATACAGTACTAGGGGACCACTAAGGTCTATATAAAAGAGACTTCAGATACAGTACTAGGGGACCACTAAGGTCTACATGAAAGCATCCAAAGAGCACCGTGTCATGGGACCTTTAATTGTGAATCAAAACAGTTATCAAAATTAAAAACATTCTGGTAACACTGCTCACTCAGAGTAACATTAATAAAACTGGTTGTGCTTTTGGGGGGGAGGGGGTGCGCCAGTCAGATACTCAGGATTGGTATCAATCTGAACTTGGCCAAAATTAACAAAAAAAGAGAAACCTTTTTGCCACAACATGACCATATTATAAATAATAAGTAAACAAACAAATGACATTGTGTACAGGCGGCTAATATTGAACTAACTAAAATGCAAATGAATGTAAACAACAAAGAATTCTTAGTGCAAACGGCATAATGACACAAACCTTTAACAATAAACTTGGTGACTGCCCTGTTGTCAACATTTAACAAATGGAGAACTGACTTGCTGAAAAGGTGCTGTAGAAGTAAAGTTGCCTTGCCTCACAACCTCAGCCTGTCAGTCAGTCATCAGGGCACAGAAACCACTGTTGTGCCTGCTAGTCTCAGAGGAAGTGTAACGTCAAGAGCACAGAGGCCGCTTTCGGCTCGCCATTAATATCATATCGCAGCAAACGCTGTCCGCGTGAAGTTTTGAAAAACTGTAACCACACGTGTGTGTGTGTGTGTGTGTGTGTGTGTGTGTGTGTGTGTGTGTGTGTGTTGGAGGGCCGCTCTCTGTCAATATGCAGAGAGGACAGATAAGCTTGCGCTTCCGCGGTCAGATGCTTTTGGAACTGAAATCTGGCCCCGAAAGATAAATAATTTTCCGATCTCTGCAGGGTAAATCCAGACAGCTAGCTAGACTATCTGTCCAATCTGAGTTTTCTCTAGTACGACTAAAACTACTTTTGAGCGTACACATGTTCCACCAAGACAAGCTATTTAGCAGCGGCACCGTGGCTCCGCCGCCCAAGACGATTGTGATTGGTTTAAAGAAATGCCAATAAACCAGAGCACGTTTTCCATCCAGGAGTGCTGTGTGGACGACTAGCCAGACCTTCCTCCGCAGCGCTGTGGAAGAAGGCCTGGCAATGCGAGACTAAGAGATGACATACACAGACTATAAAGATTCAACAGTGCACAAGGTGCGACACACAGCTGGATGAGAAAGCCTGAAGCAAAGACAAACACAAACACACACACACACACACACACACACCAACCTGCACGTGCGCAAGAAGTACTTACGCAGCAGGGTATAGGAGGAGGATAAGAGGTGAACAGCGTATCTACCCTGAGAGAGGAGTCCTGGCAGCGAGAGGCGCCGCCGCAGACCCTCGGCCTCCTCCTCGCGGATGTCCCCCGTGCTGGAGCTCTTCTTGGCCTGTGTGGAGTCCTCTTGGCGGACGCGCTCTGCACTGTTGTCGCCTGCGAGCTCCGCCACCGGCCCGTCTGCCCTCGCCGCTCCCGAGGGCAGGTAGAAGCTCATCATCTTTTTGAGGGACAGGGCCTCGTAGGTGGAGGCGACCCGCTCGCCCACGGCGGAGGCGCAGGACGCCACTAAGCTGTTGAGCGTGGCGGTGGAGGTGGTCAGCCTTCCTTCCGACGTCTGGAGGAAGGCAAATAAAGCAGAGTCGATTTTTTTTTTTTTTAAATTGATTATTTTCCCTAAAAATCTGTATTGTTTTTGTCGCCTAATTTCTTTTATTTAAATCAAATTCAAGAGATGACGTTAATAAGCAATTTGAAACCGACGTTCAATGCTGGCTTTCGGTACTTGGACACTATCAGCTGCATTCATTAAAAGTCTCCATCTGCTGACAAAGAGCCTGTTTTGGGCTGTAATTTTTTTTTTGGTTCATGTCGTGATAAAAAAATACATATAAAAAATCAAAGCAGATGCTCCAGGTCCTTTCCATTTCCATGCTGTCCATGTTGTGTGTATTTGGGGCCTCTGTGTAATGTGTGTAATAACCAGGAGTGTTGTAAATGTATCACTCCATCGATGCATTGGGATGCGGACCTGGACGAATCTGCATCGATGCAGTGACAGACCATAGTCGATTATTTGCCTACTGATGTTGCGTTTTGATTTTTGACAAATCGTTGACGGCATAACCGTAATCACATCGTGAGACCCATTAATGTTCACACCTGGCGCAGGTGCGTTTAGGGCGCGTCCTAATCCACTTTTGCTAGTTTGACGGCGGGGAAAAAAAGGGTCCGTGCGCATGGTTCTAAAGGGTTGTACTTAGTGTCTTCATTAATTCAGAGGTGTGTTTTGGGGCGTCACATGCAATAAACCAATCAGAGATCATCTCCCGTTCCCTTTAAAAGCCAGGCGCGTTTGGACCTTGGAGCATTGCGGTTATGATGGAGGATTTGCACCGTAATATTTTCATGTTTAATCTTCTACATGTGTGTGTGCTGCTGTGCGTCCCTGTGTGTGCTGTGCACGAGCCTAGGCGCATTTTACTAATGCTCTGTTAAAATAACAATGAAAATGCTGCGTTATTGACTTTAGACCAGGTTTTTGTTGGTCAATGGCACGATCACTTCCCGCTGCCTCAAGATAGCAACACGCCCAGAATGCACCTGAACACACTTCCCATGGGCGCAGGTGCATTTGCTATTTAAACGACACGGGCGCTGGACGGGAAACTGACAACTGGGTCGGTTTTAAACTAGCAAAGAGACTTGGGTCGGGCTTTGCGCTGTACAAGATAGGGCCCTCAATCTTAATCTCATAACTGTCATACAGTCCAACTCACCAGCAGAGTCGCCTTCGCTGTCTGATCCGCCTGCATGTTCTCCGACAGTCTCTTCAGATAGTCTTTGACGGCCTTCTCATCCGGATAGGGTGAACCCTTGACCCCGGAAACACCTCCGCCTCTGGACTGAGCCGAGGGGTCCGAGTGCGAGGCCGGCGGCGCTCCGTCGGACGCGGCCGACGCCTCGTTCTCTGAGTCCTGAGTGGGCTCGGCGCCTCCCGCGGACGCCGGGGAGTTTGAGGCGGCGGCGTGGAACGATAGGACCGGCTCGGACGGGGATGTTTTGAGGGCTTGCGTTGATGGAGCGGGCGCTTCCGGCCCGGGCGCTTCCGGCCCGTGCCCGCCCTCGGCCGGCTCCGCACCAAGCGGGCAGTAGTGGCCGTCGGAGATGATGACGTGGTCCTCTTTGTCCGTCATGGTGAACAGCAGCTGGTTGCACTGTCTGCATTTGTCCACCAGGGGGCGGTGGACGTCCTGCGGGCTCAGGCAGCGCACCAGGGCCAGGCTGTGGGACGCCCCGCACGCCACCTGGAGCACGTGCCTGCCCGCCAAGTGCTCGACCTTCTGGGGCTTCCAGACGGGAAAGGCGTGGACGCCGAGGCCCAGCTGGCCACCGCTGCCCCACGCCCACACCTCCCGCTGGGCCGACAGCGCCAGGGTGTGCTGCTCCCCGCAGGCCAGCTCCAGCACCGGGGCCGTCTGCGGGGGGCTGGCGGTGGCGCCAGAGTCCAACAGGGCGACCGGAGTCGGGTTGGGGACGGAGCTGAGGCCCGTTAGGCCGCACTGCCCAGAGCCGTTGTCGCCCCACATGTGGACGCCGCCGTCCTCCGTCACCGCGCCGCTGTGGAAGCTCCCGGCCGCAACGGCGACCACGCGCTGGCCGCTGAGCGCGCTCTCCAGGGTGGGCTTGGCCGGCTCGGGCGCTTGACTCTGCTTCCATGGCAACTCCCCAAAACTGTACACCTGCCCGCCTGAATTGGAGGCGACAACGGCACAATAAGCAAAAGGAGAACGTTTGTTTCTAATCAAAATGTTCGTTTTTCCCAGTTAGAGGGAAAATAGTTTCCTCCCCACTCAACAGTAACACACTCTTTAAAGGGTTAAGACACTGACCACGAGAGGCAACATGCCCAGTTCTCTCCCTCGTTTCCTGTCATCTCTCTACACCAGTGGTTCTCAAATGGGGGTACGTGTACCCCGAGGGGTACTTTGGAGGACTGCAGGGGGTACGTGAGCGTTTTTTTCTAGAGATGCACCGATAGACCGGCTGGTGACCGGAATTGGCCGGTTTTCACGTGCTCGGCCATGACCGGCGGCCGGCACGCACGCACGCCACAGCGCGCAGTCTCTTTTTCCTTTCTCTCAACTTTTCCGCCGTGTGTCGCAGGTGTCCGCGCTATTCTCGCACATGTAGGGAACCTCCTGACTTAACCTGCAACATGTCAGCTGTTTGGACATTCTTCTTATATAGTTCCATTTTTATAGTGATCCATCATCTGTTCAAAAAATGTTCTATGTTCTGTGCAAAATGTTCTATTAAAGTCTTTTGTTTGTCGAAGTTTTTGTCACTTTTTTTAAGATTAATTTGTGGCCATTTCTGCCTTTAATGGATAGGAAAGCTGAGATATGAAGGGGGTGACATGCAGGAAACAGTCACAGGTCGGACTCGAACCCTGGACCTTCTGCGTCGAGGAACAAACCTCTAACTATGTGCGCCCGCTCTACCAACTGAGCTAACCGGCCACGTTTTCTAAGTTTTTGATACTATCATCCACCTATTCTTGCCTTACTTCCTTCTTTCTACCGACTTTCTCCAAGTTTTTTACGTTTTTTTTTAAAAGGTTTTTGTTGCCTTTTTTCATAACATTTAAATGTTTTTCAGTCCCGTTTTTCAAAAACAATTCAAATGGGGTACAGTATTGAAAAAAAAGTTTGAGAACCACTGCTCTAAAGTCTGTTTGGAATAAAGCAGGCTTTTTCCTGCATAGAAGAATTTTTGGCACCCCCCCAAAGAAAGGTTTTAGCCATCCCCAAAAAGGAAAATCCCCAGCGGGAAAATGATAAGAACTGAAAGAAAAAATAGCACTTTAAATCCTCTCTGACTTGGTTTAACAGAAATGTAGCAAACAACAGTAGAAAAAGATCAACTTGATCCCCCCCCCCCAAAAAAGGCCCATTTCTGACTCTGGAAAAAATCCTGTTAATGACACAAACATATATCTATATAAAAAAAAGAAGTTACCTTCCACCAGCAGAACACCATGCCGTGTGCCCAGGGCGACCTGGAGGACCGGCCCGGGGAGGAGCAGCCTTTCGGGGGTGACACTGCAGGAGTAGCCCTTCCAGGTGTGGAGCAGGCCTCGCTCTCCACCATCATCAACCCCAGAGCTGAGAGACGGATCATTCACAAACAGAATGAGCAGGGCTCGAATATTATACATTTCCTTACAAATTAGGGATATAGGCAATCACAATCGGCCGACATTGGCCCGATGTGAACAGGCTGATTGTGTTTGCAACACGGAGTCTGTAAGGCACACTGGCTGCGTGGCGTGAGCGTGTCAGCTGCGTGGCGTGTCCGTTTTTATTTCGGCTTCCGTGTTAACAGGTTAGAGCGTGCACACTGCATGCGTGACACGCACGTCTCAGAAAACGCGTGCATGCTAGAAATAGGACCGACGCCTATTTTTCACACGACACGCAAGCGTGTTGGAAGCGTTTCCAGGTAAAACAACAACAACAAAGCTCTCTCTCTCTCTCTCTCTCTCTCTCTCTCTCTCCCTCCCGTGAAATGAAGCTGCCTTCAAGTGCGGTCGGAAACGTCAAGATCTATAAACGACCTGACGGAAAACAGTAATTGTGAAACATAAAGTCTACTTGTGGTTGGTTGTGGGGGTTTAATCGCTTTGGCGATGTTTTTGATGTTTTTTTTTGGCACTTTTCCCGATTATTTTTTTTGGACACTTTTTTCAGCGTTAAAAAAAAAAAAAAAGAGATGTTTTTGTCACTTTTTTTCCAATATTTTTAAATTATGTATTTGTTGATTTTTTGTCACTTTTTCTGATGTTTCTTAATCCTTACTTTTTCCAAAAAAAAATGTGTCACTTTTTTCAGCGTTTTAAAAAATATGTTTTTGTCGATTTTTTTCATCACTTCTCTGGCATTTTTTTTAATGATGTTTTTGTCAATTTTTTTACACGTTTTTTGTCGCTTTTTCTGATGGATTTTTTCCCTCACTTTTTCCAACTTTTTGTCACCTTTGACGATGTTTTTTTTCAGCGTTCTTTTGTCATTGTTCTGATATGGGGAATGATGATTGGGGGGGGGGACTGACAAAAGCAGACAACCCTCTCCTGTGTAGCATTACAGTACATGCGAACAACAGATGTTTTATACTATACGATACGACTTTATTGTCAGCCAGGGCTGAAATGCTTTTTGCATCCCTGGGTAGCTCATATAAAAAAAAGTGGACAAAGACATACATACATACAGACAGACATAAGATGAAGAACACCAAAAAAAACATACATGAAACATTACCACAAATGACATAACAACCCAAGTAAGGAAACAAAGCATACATGTATATTGTATAACAACAGAAAATGACATGAACACACACACACTGACAAGGTCTTGGAGACTTGTAACCCTGAATAAATAACTACTGCACTGGATTTAATGTAGCTGGTTTAACAATAGGACAGACTGCTGTATGAAAGAGTTTGTTTGTTTTTTTAAGTCTGATGCGATTGAAAGAAGGAACTCTTAAAGCGTCTGTTGAAGTCAGGAGCTGATAGTGTCTGCGTAGAACAGGGTGAAAGCAAAAGTGAACTCCATCCGCAGGCGGTGTCACATGGTGATCACGTCCAGCCCGGGTTAAAGCAACAATTGAGCCGAATAATAAGCCCCTCTTTAATAGGACTTTAGATTCACTCACTTTAGATCAGACTCACCTCTTCCTCCGGGTTTCCATCAGTAAGGGTTTTTATGTCTCCATTCGGCTGTCAGTCTCTGCTGCTGCTGCTGCTGCTGCTGCTGCTGCTGCTGCTGGAAAACACAACACACGTACGTCATTAGCTGAGCACCGGGAAACAGTCCTGCTAGCTTGTATGTTGCTGTCAAATGCAAACAAATTGACACTGTCTTTTTACAATAAAAAGATAAGGCAAGCCGGCTTCACACACCACTACTCGACGTGTTCACTCAGGCAGGCGAGAAAAAAAACACACGTCCGTTAAGTTGTGTAACGTTAGCGGCTAACGTTAAACGCCGCTGGTCGTTGGTTGTGGCTGTTTGTCGTTGGTCATCTCTCTCAGTGTTGACACAGAGGCGACGCTAGAGCCGAAGATCGTCTGCTCACTCAGCACTCGAGTCGGCGTACGCTCTCATAAACACGTAGATACCGCTTCCGGCTTGGGAGAGGCGTCTACGCCGCCGCCATCTTGGGACGGAGCTTTTTGTGCAGGTTAATTTCATTATGGTGACCTTATTTTTTTATTATTGTTATTTGCATATTTTCACAGTTATCGTGTGATGGGAAAAATTTTTGAACAATTCGGCGTACTTAAAAAAATATACAAATAAGGGTTAGTCATTTCCATTCAATGAGCATTACAATCTTACATACTGACATCAAATAAATAAACTTAAGAAGAAAGGTACTTAAATACAGTAGGTTGTAGAATCATATATTATGTTATGTAAAAAAAAATAAACAAATTCTAGGATGACGAAGGCACGGGGGAAGGCATGACCCGCCCCACTCTCCCTCTGATTGGCTAGTGCTCGTTGCCTGCTCTGGTTGCTTGGTACAAGCCAATGTTGTGTTTATTATTTGTGTCCTTTGTATACCTGTATAAAGTCCTGTTCTGAATCTGACTATGTAAAGACTTTTGCGCTGCTTTTGGATGTTCATGTGAAAGAAACTATGATAAAAGAAAGATGTTGGGTCTGGGAACTCCCCATTGGCTGGGCTCAATCCGAGGGGCGGGATAAACGGTTGTCTTTCAAATTCCCTCTGCACGCAATAGGACAACGCTACAACCTACCAGAGCAACGCTAGTTGATGGATTAGACTTTTGCCATATCGGGTCGGCAAAACTTTGTTTTCAAGTAGCAGGGAATTCCCGCGGAACCGTCGCAACTCTGCCGTCATTATGTTAAGCCCCTCCCACCGACTCTATACACGATGTGATTGGCCTGACCCGATTTTGGTTTTTCCAGCTCGCAAGCCAACGGAGAGTTGCTAGACGACCCTGGCTGCAGATTACACTACATACAGATTTCTAGACTACCAAAACTAAGCAACATGGAATAAAATTTCACACACCAGAATACTAGCTTATGTCAGTATTTTTTTTAATCAGTAAGATGCTGAACATGCCGTTTGTCATGGGTGCAGTGCAGAAGTAGTCAGACTTCAGTAAAAGTACTAACAGCACGCTGTAAAAAAAATACTCTGTTACGAGTGAAAGTCCTGCATTGAAAATGTTAGTTCAAGTAAAAGTTCTGTAAGTATCATCAGGGAAAATGTAGTTAAAGTATTCAAAGTAAAGAACTCTCCTCGTTGTAGAAAGAGTAATGTTTGTGAAAACATGAAAAGAGTATGTACACACATACACACACACACACGTACACAGTGCACACATGTACACACATACACACGCACACACACACACGTGTACACACCCAAACACACACACGTACACAAACACACACACGTACACAGTGCACACATGTACACACACACACACATGTACACACACACACACACACACACACACACACACACACACACACACACAGTTTCATTTATAATCAAACATCAGATTTATAAACTACATGTGTTTTGTGTGCAGGAATCTTAATGTGTAAAGTAACTAGTAACTAAAGCTGTAACAGATGAATGTAGTGGAGTAACTAAAGTAACTAGTAACTAAAGCTGTAACAGATGAATGTAGTGGAGTAACTAAAGTACTATATTTCTCTCTGAAATGTAGCGCAGTAGAAGTAGAAAGGCACCAATGCTGTGTCTATATATGATTCAGCAGTCCGACCAAAACAGCAGCCGAGTGGGACCTCTCACCGTTTTCGCCCCTCTCTGCATACTTCTTCTTCTTCCACTCCTTCCGCTTCAAAACTCGCGAGATTAACTCAAACGCACCACCTGGTGGCGCAAGCCGCGGAGCACATTGAAAAGCATCAATACTGCATAAAGTAGGGCCTACAACATTATGAACAGTGACTGCAGCGTAGATAAACACATCACTACAGTAGCCTAGATTTAAAATGGAACTGCCTACGTATAAAGAAATGAAGTTGTGATTGTAAATTGTTTTAATAGCGTTTTTTCCCCACAACTTTATTGAAAAAAACCCATTTCAGACACACTTGAAATAATGATCCAGAGAGACACTTATTATACAAACTTATTACAACACGTTTTACACTTATTTTTGAGCTATATTGTCAATACACCTCATTTATAGGACATTATAGCCTACCTAATAGCTAAAGCAGAAATTATGAATTTACTTAAAGGAAGGATAATCCCAGAAAGTTTATATGTCAACATTCAGCGAGGATACGGTTTTCGAAACGTTTCGGTTTTTCTTTTCAAATGCTAAAAAAATAATGGAATAAAGCACCCAAAATCCAATGGAAGTAGAGATCCGATCTTTAGTTGTACTTGCGAGGCGCGTTGTATGGAGTCATCTGTGTTATTTTTGGGGTAATTACAATCAGGTAGTTAAAAAAAAAAATATATAGTCAGTTTCCCGTCCAGCGCCCACGTCGTTTAAATAGCATATGCACCTGCGCCCATCTGTGGCCCATGGGCGTGCTGGTCTTACAGGGAGGTGTGTTCAGGTGCATTCTGGGCGTGCTGGTCTTACAGGGAGGTGTGTTCAGGTGCATTCTGGGCGTGCTGGTCTTACAGGGAGGTGTGTTCAGGGGCATTCTGGGCGTGCTGGTCTTACAGGGAGGTGTGTTCAGGTGCATTCTGGGCGTGCTGGTCTTACAGGGAGGTGTGTTCAGGGGCATTCTGGGCGTGCTGGTCTTACAGGGAGGTGTGTTCAGGGGCATTCTGGGCGTGCTGGTCTTACAGGGAGGTGTGTTCAGGGGCATTCTGGGCGTGCTGGTCTTACAGGGAGGTGTGTTCAGGTGCATTCTGGGCGTGCTGGTCTTACAGGGAGGTGTGTTCAGGTGCATTCTGGGCGTGCTGGTCTTACAGGGAGGTGTGTTCAGGGGCATTCTGGGCGTGCTGGTCTTACAGGGAGGTGTGTTCAGGTGCATTCTGGGCGTGCTGGTCTTACAGGGAGGTGTGTTCAGGGGGCATTCTGGGCGTGCTGGTCTTACAGGGAGGTGTGTTCAGGTGCATTCTGGGCGTGCTGGTCTTACAGGGAGGTGTGTTCAGGGGCATTCTGGGCGTGCTGGTCTTACAGGGAGGTGTGTTCAGGGGCATTCTGGGCGCGCTGGTCTTACAGGGAGGTGTGTTCAGGTGCATTCTGGGAGTATTGCTATCTTGAGGCAGCGGGAAGTGATGGCACCACTGACCAACAAAAACCTGGTCTAAAGTCAATAACGCAGCATTTCATTGTTATTTTAACAGCACATTAGTAAAATGCTCCTAGGCTCCTGGGCAGTATGCAGGAAATGAAGTATTTGACGCTCAAAATAACCGTGGGAGAGGACACCCAGACGTCTGGGTGTGGGTGTCCTCCCCCACGGTTATTTTGAGCGTCAAATATTCCGTTTCCTGCATTCTGATACACTTCTATGCACCAATTTATGGTGGAAATACCTTTATTTATCCTATGAGAAGGAAAACACAGACATTCAAAATATATCAAAAATATAATGGAATATAAAGCATTAAGGGGGCTTTCTCAACAAGTGACCCATTATAAGATATGCATTTGTCAGATATTTTACGGTTTTAATTTTTAAATGACTTGGTAACACAGGGCCCCGCGATGAAGCTCCGCCCCCCCACTGTACTGAGAGTCTAGCTCCGCCCCTGCGTAGACTACACCACTGCGAGCAGCCCCCGCTGCGACCCGCTGGCTAACGTTAACGTTAGTTTGCTAACAAAGTTAGCTTGCTAATTCCACCCAACGAACCCAAAACACGCTAATGAAGACACTAAGTACAACCCTTTTGAACCATGCGCCCGGCGCACGGACCCTTTTTTTTCCTGCCGTCAAACTAGCAAAAGTGGATTCGGACACGCCCTAAACGCACCTGCACCAGGCGCTTCACGCCGTGCTCTCACATCGTTAAAATAGGGCCCTTAGGGTTATGTTTATAGCCCTGCTTGTTTTGAATGTTTTTTTATGAATTTGCATGATGGACGATTGCATGATCATATCGTGTTATTGACCGCCATGCGGGCCACAAATTGAAGCTTGGCGAGCCGCGCGACGAGTAACACTGTTGGAAGTGTATCGCGCCTCATCGCTTGTCACATGACCAATTAGTGTTTCCACGATAACTATCCAAATGTTTGCCTTTAATGCCCATAAACAACGTGTCTCGTATTTGGATGTACAATTTGTCGAAAATAAAAACAAGTGGAATCCATGCTGAATGTGATGTTTTTTATATGTGTTCTAGCCGATCCAATATTTCCTATCCTGTATTTCCAAGCAGATTTTCTATGCTGTATTCTGATAAAATCCCCCTGGGCCGCCCCCCCCGTGCTACCCCACTTTAAAAAAAATCCGGAAATCGCCCCTGCACTTAACTAGTACTGCTGTGCGTGTAAACACACCGACTAATTATTGCCCTGTGAAAGATAGAGCCCCGCCCCCTTTAGGGATATCAGAGGAGTTTAATAGCCAGCCCCCCCTTATTGTGATGTCATCGCCTGCTGATGACAGTTAGTGGTAATGTAGGCTATACTGGGAGGTTTTATCCATCCCGCTGTCTGAAGATGAACAGGAGTCAGGACAGACTGGTTTGGAAATGAATGATGGGGGGGGGAAACAAATGCGGAACACTTTTAAGACAACCTGAGCTTCGTTATTTTTTATTTTTTATTTTTTTTTTTTATAAAACTGTAATCTGTCTCTGGTGATTCAAATGGAGCTGAGAAGAGACTTGACCCGGACCTCAGCGCTCTATTACTGCTGCTGGATCTGCATCCACTCCGGTGAGTGAGACGTTGAGAGCTCCCTGCGCAGCTTGAATGATGGGTTTTATTGTTAAAAAATAAATAAATAAATAAATAAATAACATAAAAAACACTGTAAATATAGCTGATGTTCTTATAATATTCCTACTCCCTTGTGTTGTCCTCCGTCTGTTTTTTCCTGTTCATAAAGCATAAAGTATAAATCATCACCCAGTTCTGGGTTACATCTTCTTAGCCAACTTCATTCTAACTAATTACCACTATTTCACATTTATTTACCTCCCCACACGAACATGTGATCTGTGTATCATTGTGGGAATGCAATCATAAATATTACATTTGTGTGTATGTGTGTGCGTGTGTGTGTGTGTGTATACATGTGAGTGTTGTGTGTGTACATGTGAGTGTGTGTGTGTACATGTGTGTGTGTGTGTGTGTGTACGTGTGTGTGTCTGTGTGCGTGTGTACATGTGTGTGTGTGCATGTGTGTGTGTTTGTGTGTGTAAGTGTGTGTGTGTGTGTCTGTGTGTGTGTGTGCGTGTGTGTGACGACAGGTGTGTCAGATGTTTGTTGGGTGATCATACAGATTTTTTTATGTTATCTGTTGATTGTTGGAGCAGATGTTGCAAGAAAAAAGTGAATTATGAATTCATGGTCAATAAACCTCATTTATATGAAAGTAAATCTAATTATTGAATAAAAATAATAAAAAAAAAAAACATAAACATAAAACAATAGTTAAGATCAGAAGAACGTATGCTGATGGATAATCACAGCCGGTTTGGTATGGAACCATCAGTGTTATTTTGGGGCAATTTGGTTGAAAGAAAACCATATTTTTGACATACAACTTTGAAAATGGGTCAAATTTGACCAGAGGACAACATGAGGGTTATCGTCATATTTCTGCAATATTATTCTAAACTTCACCTAAGCAGTACAACTTTTTCTCCTGAAGTCATTGAAGAAAAACGTTAATTATTGTGCACACACACATGGTATTATATAAGGACTTAAGCGAGATCGCTGCAGTCGGCAGTCAGCAAAACAAGCTACAATGTAAGTTAATGGGGCAATTGCGCATCTTCAATTTACGTTCACATAAGTGCTTGTTATGGCACTGACGGGCTCAGATTAATATTCTAAGTGTCTGACAACATTATGGAAAGGATTTCTAAGGAGGTCGGCCTTTCTGTTAAAGAGTAAGATCCTTTTTTTAAACATAAAAACATCCGCGAAATTGAGTTCACTAAACCATCCATGTAAATAAACAGTCATTTTAGCGTCGTAAAACACACTTCATTCAAAGTCGACAAAAACAAAATAAAACTACGAAAACCCGTTTTGGGTCGTCTTTCCACTTTTCCAACCATCACAACTCTAGCTAGAGCGCTATGTGGAGCGGTGCTAATGTTAGGTAAAACAAAGTGGTGGAGCGAGCTAGAGGAAGAACAGAGAGAGAGAGAGAGGTGCTAACGTTAGAAAAAAACAAAGTGAGTTCCCTGTACACGGAGCACCCGGTTATATCATATAACGATAGAACTTTTTTCAACTTCAAAAAGACGCTCCGAGCTGCAGAAAAAAAGATTTGGACTTTTTTGAAAACATGGTTTACTCCACAGAATTATAACGTAAAACAGATGCTTTGCGGCTCCAGAAAGATGCCAAGTGTGAACATAGCCTATCTCTTTTTTTTTTTTTTTTATATCTCAGTAATCAACGTGCAGCTCCTCCACTGCCAGAGCATCACCGGAAACATAAATTTGTCAGTTATAAAAAGCCAGTACAATCACAAAAACCTGGCATTACACACATTTGGACAGTTTGTGCTCTTGGCTCGCTGTTTCTTGCACTAGCTAATCCTAAATTGCTTGCCCGGCGATGCCAGATTGCTTGCCAGAGAGTTCAAAGCTGTGCGTTCAGAAAAACAGACAGAAGGGGGGGGCGGGGGAGGAGAGATTGCTGCTCCTATAAAAAGTGAACACAGAAACTGAACGCTACGATTACTTTATACACTTATTGGCTCGCTCTTTTTTAACTCTTATTTGTTTACCTTGAATTTGACTGTGAGCAACTGCAACTGAAGGGGGATCAATAAAGCCTTCTGATTCTGATGCTGCCTCCACCACTGTTCCTTTAACGTGCAAGACAAATCAAAACCCATCCGACACAGAAGGTCGAACACTTGGAATTCGAGAGCTTTTATTTCAAGCATGAAATTATGACTCAGATGAGTGATTGCTGCCACACAAAAAACTTGGCTCCTGTGTCGATTTTTTTCCTCCCAAGTTCAATTATCTCTAATGATTTTTGCTGTACCGTGCGACGTAAAAATTGAATCAAAGTGCAGTAGATCGCAGTCTGAACCTGTGAAATTTTATGAACAATAAAGTTCAGGTAATTGCTGCCCAGAGAGAGGATACAGATAGGTCTATACTCACTTTTCTCAAACGTAATGGCTTTTGGTTTCTGCAGAAAGAAAGGGGGGCAGTAAAGGGAATAGCCCTTTAAAACCTTGGAAAGGAGATGGAAGGTGAAGAGATAAATCAGATACAGAGTGGGTGGGTTAAAAAGGAACTGAAGCAGCATGAAGGACAACAACAATGTGAATACTGAGCGCTTAACCAAAGAGTTATTTAAAATAGGCTGCTTTATCCAACGTCCTAACATTAAAAAATTACGCAAGCGTATAGTGCTGCCACGGCAGAAAGAAGAAGAAAAAAGTATCAGTATCACGTTATTACGTGAAAGGTTTATTGTAACAAGATGTTTTCATTGTTATTTCAATATACTATTTATCACGGTAGAACGTGAAAGTTTCATGTTATATTGTGATACTTTTTTACACAAACATACCCTAAACAGTCATAAAAACAGATAAATACTCCATATGCCATTCCCCCTTTCATCCATCTAACACACACACACCCCTTAAAAAATGTTAGACTCACTCCCCAAAAGGAGGTAAAAAATAACCGTCTGTCTCCCCCCTCCAACCGGTTCTCACACCCATCGCATCGGGCAGAGCAGCAGCTCCACCACAGCGCTGTAAGATGACGTAGTATGAACGCCAAAGGGCTAGACATGAGTTGAGGGCGAGACCCAGAGCGTCCAAAAGTGACTCCAAAAATCCCGACCCAGAGCATCCAAAAGTGACTTCAAAAGGTCCCGACCCAGAGCGTCAAATAGTGACTCCAAAGGTCCCAACCCAAAGCATCAAAAAGTGACTCCAAAAGGTCCCGACCCAGAGCGTCAAATAGTGACTCCAAAGGTCCCGACCCAGAGCATCAAATAGTGACTCCAAAGGTCCCGACCCAGAGCATCAAATAGTGACTCCAAAGGTCCCGATCCAGAGCGTCAAAAAGTGACTCCAAAGGTCCCGACCCAGAGCGTCAAATAGTGACTCCAAAGGTCCCGACCCAGAGCATCAAATAGTGACTCCAAAGGTCCCGACCCAGAGCTTCAAAAAGTGACTCCAAAGGTCCCGGCCCAGAGCATCAAATAGTGACTCCAAAGGTCCCGACCCAGAGCGTCCAAAAGTGACTTCAAAAGGTCCCGACCCAGAGCCTCAAATAGTGACTCCAAAGGTCCTGACCCAAAGCGTCAAAAAGTGACTCCAAAAGGTCCCCGACCCAGAGCGTCAAATAGTGACTCCAAAGGTCCCGATCCAGAGCGTCAAAAAGTGACTCCAAAGGTCCTGACCCAGAGTGTCAAAATATGACACTAAGGAGACTTTTTGAGTCAGTAACAAACGCCAAAGGCACCTGACCAAGTGTCCTTTTTTGGGGTTTGTGTCCCGTTCTTGTCCCGCGGCTCACTGAAATGTACATTTTGTAACCCCACCCACCATCTTTTCCTAAACCTGACTGTCCCGTTCTTGTCCCACAATGTCAGTTAAACGTACGTCCCGACCCAGAGCATCTAAAAGTGACGCCAAGAGTCCCGACCAAGCGCCTCTAAATATGACGCTAAAGGAGACTTTTTGCATCAATAACAAACACCAAAGGCACCTGACCAAGCGTCCGTATTTTAGGTGATGGGAGATTGAGAATGTGTTGCCCCCCAAATGTTGAAACCAAACCTACCCCCTTGGTTGTCTGTGCGATCGGATGAGTGATCTCTCTCTCGTCTCCGTCTCTCTCGACAGCGCTGGCGGAGGACTGGACTCGCGTTCACACGGAGGATGATCTCTTCAGGAGATTGTTTCGAGGCTACAGCAAGTGGACGCGTCCGGCGCAAAACATCACCGACGTGGTTATTGTGAAGTTTGGCCTCTCCATCGCACAGCTGATAGACGTGGTGGGTACACACTCATGTAGCCTGTTTGCATTAGGGCTGCACAATATATATATATATATATATATATATATATATATATATATATATATATATATATATATATATATATATATATGAAAAACACTCCGAGATTTTTTGTGTTAGTTGAAAGTAAATATCAGCAGAGAACTGCACTTTAAAATGTAGCTGTCATTATTATTTATTTAAATTCAGAACTGAGAACACTTTAATATCTGGTTATTTATGGCAAATAATATCGTTATTGCAATATTTAACAATGGAATTGCATATTTTCCTAATGTCGTGCAGCCCTAGTTTGTAGACCCCAAAAACTGACCACACCGCTTTAAAAAAAAAAGAAAAAAAAAAGAAAATCACACCAATTGTTGCTTTCTAACTATTTTGCAGTTTATAAGTGATTATTCTAATATGTAAGCATCTAATAATATGAGTTCATCCATTTTAACCCCAATGTATTTGTCACTTTTTGTTAACGTTTGGCTCCAAAAACAGGATGAGAAAAACCAGATGATGACGACCAACGTGTGGCTGAAACAGGTATGGAAGAGTGGTGGAAGAAGTATTCATCCTGTTTTCAGGATTCAGTGCAGTAAAAGTACTCCTACCACACTGTGAGTAGGAAAAGTACTCGATGCAGAAAGATCCTCCCGTAGAAAGTGTAAAGGATCCAACCAGGTGTGTGTTTAATGGTCTGATCATCTCAGCTGGACTTGTAGGTCGTTATATTGTTGGCTAGTTTACTTTAGAATAAAACATCAGATTTTATAAACTACATGTAAAGAAAGCCCACAGGACTGCCGCAGTAAACGTACTTAGTTACATTACAGCACTGTTTATATATATATATATATATATATAAGCACTAACCTAATATTGATATTGGGTTACTGATCTCATTGCTATTCCCTGTCCTGGTAGTCATCTTTCTAGTAGGGAAACAATTATTTTTTTTGAAGAAGAAACAATTTGCACATCAAAAAATTCTTCTGTGCAGGTGCGTTGGAAAATATAAAATACAAAAGGACAAACATCCTGCACTCCGCTCTCTATTTACAGAAAACTAGTGTTTCGGTCCAACCGAAATTGATAAAAGAACGTTGTGACAAAAACAGTGACAAAAACGTCGGGAAAAGTGTCAAAATAGTGACCAAAACATTAAAAAAAGGACAAAACCATTGGAAAAACTGACCAATAACTTGGAAGAAAGTGACAAAAACATCAGGAAAAGCAAAAGAAGTGCCGAAAAAATCATCGTAGGGACCGAAACGTTAACTTTTCTGTAACCAAACGGTGATGCTATAGCAAGAGCAGAGTGCAGGATGTTTTCCTTTGTTCCCAGTACTGAAACTATATAACAATATTTGATTTCTCTTTAAAATGGCGTGTGTGTTGGCAGGAATGGACGGACTATAAGCTGCAGTGGAGTCCCTCCGACTTCGACAACGTGACGTCCATCAGGGTCCCTTCTGAGCTCATCTGGGTGCCCGACATTGTGCTGTACAACAAGTAAAAAAAACACAACGCAGTCCGTCAGACATTCAACACCAAGACAACTGCAGTTGGCTTCAGTTGCACAAATCCTCCTGATTTTACAAGTATAGATAAGTTAGACTTTAAACAAAAGAAAATCATTAAGTAGTTAAAAGGACAAAAACGTTTCAGAAAAGTTTCAAAGGAAATGTGGCCCAAACATTTAACCATGAAGTTGTTTTGTTGTTAAAGGTCCCATGGCATGAAAATTTGACTTTGAGGTTTTTTAACATTAATGTGAGTTCCCCCAGCCTGCCTATGGCCCCCCAGTGGCTAGAAATGGTGATAGGTGTAAACCGAGCCCTGGGTATCCTGCTCTGCCTTTGAGAAAATGAAAGCTCAGATGGGCCGATCTGGAATCTTCCCTTTATGACGTCATAAGGGGAAAGGTTACCCCCCCTTTCTCTGCTTTGCCCACACAGAGAATTTGGACCCCCCATGAGAGAGAGAGACATCATGGCTTTCAAACGAGCGAAGCGGAAGTTGGTCAAGGCCACACCCCCACCCTCCACCTTGCCCCCCCCCCCTCTCTCCTCCTCAATAGCATTTAAAGCTACAGACACAGAAATGGCACATCCTAAGGAAAGCTCATTGTGGGACTGGCTCTAGTGGCTGGAATTCTGCACCAAGGCTGGATTTCAGGAAAGAGACTTCAGATACAGTATTAGGGGACCACTAAGGTCTATATAAAAGAGACTTCAGATACAGTATTATGGGACCACCAAGGCCTATATAAAAGAGACTTCAGATACAGTATTAGGGGACCACTAAGGCCTATATAGAAGAGACTTTAGATACAGTATTAGGGGACCACTAAGGTCTATATAAAAGAGACTTCAGATACAGTATTAGGGGACCACTAAGGTCTATATAAAAGAGACTTCAGATACAGTATTAGGGGACCACCAAGGTCTATATAAAAGAGACTTCAGATACAGTATTAGGGGACCACCAAGGTCTATATAAAAGAGACTTCAGATACAGTATTAGGGGACCACTAAGGTCTATATAAAAGAGACTTCAGATACAGTATTAGGGGACCACTAAGGCCTATATAAAAGAGACTTCAGATACAGTATTAGGGGACCACTAAGGCCTATATAAAAGAGACTTCAGATACAGTATTAGGGGACCACTAAGGTCTATATAAAAGAGACTTCAGATACAGTATTAGGGGACCACTAAGGTCTATATAAAAGCATCCAAAGAGCAGCATGTCATGGGACCTTTAAAGGGTTTTTTCAACCTGAAAACTAAAAATGAAAACTATGCAAATGAAGGCTTTATTCAAAGCAAGTCCTACTTTTAAGTCTTGTTTCTTCTTGGCTCCTCATTTTTGTCATTCTCCGGATACAAAACTTAAACACACACACACACACACACACACACACACACACACACACACACACACACGACTTTGGATTTCTGTAGGTGGAGCTGGAAATTATCTGTAGTGATCAATTACCTGCTTGATCCATAACAATGTCTTCATCCGCTGAAGAGCGTACGAGGAGGAAAGGTCACTTATATGGAGCCAAGCAAATTGATGGTACCACAGCGTTTCTGCATATTCCTGCGTAGATACATGCATATGATTATGCTGAATAAGTTACCCTTATTCTATTGCATCTGTGCAGCGATCTTGCATCATACTGTTTTAAGTCAAAGTCTGGTTTCCTGCCCTCAGGGCGCCGAGGAAGTATTAATCCTTAAATTTGTGTGGATGGAAACGAATTTTTCTCCTCCTTCAGCGTTTGTGTAAATGAGCTTGCATCATGAATACGTCGTTAACATTCAGTGATCAATTATTAAACACTGCCTGTGTAAGAGGGGGTATATACAGTAGCTCTGGGTTTATTAATTCACCTTTTGAGTTTGAAACATAATGAGACGGAAACTTGCCTTGCCGGAGACAAAAACAACTGAAATCCTCAGTAGCCATGTTTCCATCCACACGTTGTTATGCAAATTAAGTAATATGGAATGGAAAATGCCTTCTGGAAAACACTAAAGTTTGATTTAATTTCAGGAATATCGACACAAAGTTTGTACGTTTGAGCTCATCTGATTTTTCTGAACGGCTTGTGCGATAAACGCTGACGGAAACGTTATTTGCCGAAATAAATAATGAGTTGCGATTACTAATCATTTTATGGTTGCAACCCGCCACGAATAGAAGAAGAAGAAGAGGTTTTAGGTCATTTCTGCCACGTATTTCCGCATTCTTTGCAGACACGGCGGGTGTCAACAAAGACGCCTATTTTTCAATGTGACACGCAAGCGTGTTGGAAGCGTTTCCAGGCAACATAGAATACGAAAAGATGGCTATATGTCATTTTGACACGAATACATTTTATGACATTTTGATGTTTGAAAGTCTCTAGGTTTTGACATAAATGCAGATATAAATGTCATTTAAAAAAAAACAATAATAAATACTTATCGATTTTCAAATATTGCACCTGTCAATACAGAACGGAATATTCTGTAGCCTATTTTGCCGTCAATACTGCCGACGATGTCTTTGCTGTAATCATATCCGTATATATATTTATGTTTAACATGGTATTTCATTTTATCAATGGGAAACATCCATGTGTACAGACGAGGCTAACGGCAGCAGCAGCGCCGCGTCAAGACACATTTCTGGTGTGCAAAGACATAGAAAACGCCACGCAGCCGCCACGCAACTGACACGCAACAGAAACGCCACGCTCACGCCACGCAGGCAGCCTTAATCATCTGTGGGTAGACGGCGCGATCCATTTTGGCGAGCAGACTTTGTTTGCAAATGTTAGCTTGAATGTTGTGCGATTCAGTGCAAAATGAATGGAAACAGATGCACGTCAATGCCAGACGACAACTATGTAAAATAGCCGTTATATTAGACTCGTAAATTACATTTTAAAAGTCTCTCGTCTCCTCGTGCGTACAGTTGTATCTGTCTTTGTTGACACCCTCCATGTCTGTAAAGAAAGCAGAAATGAATTCAACTTCTTCGTTTTATGGCGGGTTGCAACCATAAAATGACCTAAAACGTGATTGCAATTCATTATTTATGACATTGATGAGATCGATCATACAAACATTGTGTCGATATTCATGGCATTCAATTGAATCGGACTGTTTCCATGAGGCATTTTTTCAGTCGATATTACTTAACTTGCATAAAAACGTGTGGATGGAAACATGGCTAGTGACAGTGTCCTTTCACTTTCTTGTCAATTTGCAACATTTTCTTGCCTTTTTTCCTGTCTCAATGCTATGCTTCCTCCCCTTTATCTTGTTCTTTTTCCAGTGCAGACGGAGAGTTCGCCGTCACCCACATGACCAAGGCCCATCTCTTTCACACCGGCCGTGTCCGCTGGGTGCCCCCGGCCATCTACAAGTCCTCCTGCTCCATCGACGTCACCTTCTTCCCTTTCGACCAGCAGAGCTGCAAGATGAAGTTTGGCTCCTGGACGTACGACCGCGCCAAGATCGACCTGGAGCCCTTTGAGAACACGGTGAACCTGAAGGTTGTTCTGCTTTTCAATTTGGAGTTTGTGCCATTAAGGCTACATTTACATTGCTGCGTTATGCTTTGAAAACAAATATATCTTCTGCTACGTTTCCCCCTCTCATTCCCCCTGCTCTGGTGTTTCCCCCTCTCATTCCCCCTGCTCTGGTGTTTCCCCCTCTCATTCCTGAGCATCAACAAGGCATTTTCGCCCACAGGACTGCCGCATACTGGATGTTTTTCCTTTTTCGGACCATTCTTTGTAAACCCTAGAAATGGTTGTGCGTGAAAACCCCAGTAACTGAGCAGATTGTGAAATAACTCCATCAACAACCATGCCACGCTCAAAGTTGCTTAGATCATCTTTCGTTCCCATTCTGACATTCAGTTCGGAGTTCAGGAGATTGTCTAGACTTGGACCACACCCCTAAATGCATTGAAGCAGCTGCCATGTGATTGGTTGATTAGATAAATGCATTAACGAGAAATTTAACAGGTGTTCCTAATAATCCTTTAGGTGAGTGTATCTGTATATCTGTATCAGTGTCTCTATGTCCCAACCGTCAGCGGCATATGGCCACCCACCAAGAGCCTGGGTCTGTCCGAGCTTTCTGCCCGTTTGAAGGAAGCTTTTCCTCGCTATTGTTTGCCCTTGGGGGGGGACATTGTTGGGTCTTTGTAAATTATAGAGTGTGGTCTATACTAGGTCTATCTGTAAAGGGCCCTGATATAACTCCTGTTGTGATTTGACAGGGTTAGGGTTAGGTATAAATAAAATTGAATAAAAACAATATCTAATTTCTAGGATTACTGGGAGAGCGGAGAGTGGGCGATTGTCAACGCCGTGGGCACCTACAACACCAAGAAGTACGACTGCTGCCACGAGATCTACCCGGACATCACCTACTATTTCGTCATCCGCCGCCTCCCGTTGTTCTACACCATCAACCTCATTATCCCCTGCCTCCTCATCTCCTGCCTGACCGTCCTGGTCTTCTACCTCCCGTCGGACTGCGGCGAGAAGATCACACTGTGCATCTCCGTGCTTCTGTCGCTCACCGTCTTCCTGCTGCTCATCACAGAGATCATCCCTTCCACGTCGCTGGTCATACCGCTGATCGGGGAGTATCTGCTCTTCACTATGATCTTTGTCACGCTGTCCATCGTCATCACCGTGTTCGTGCTCAACGTGCACCACCGCTCGTCGGCGACTCACACCATGCCTGGATGGGTCCGGAGGCTGTTCCTGTCGGCGGTGCCGCGCTGGCTGTGCATGAAGCGTCCGAAACATGGTGTCAGGCCTGTAAGGTGAGAAATCAGGGAAGGCCCACCAGATTTACTGTATGCGCAATAATGGAACCCACTGCAGTTCTAAGCAAGACCCGCCCTACGATAGCCTGGAAATCCAGACCCAAATCTGAAAGATTAAGGGTCTGGCATTGAGTAATGAAAATGGCCCAACTCGAGGGGCGGCACCAAGCATGCATTTGAAAATCTCACTGCACGCAATTGGATAACACTACGACCAATCACAACAATACACAGGGTGACATATCCAGAGCCCCATACGCTTAGCTACCAGAGGAGCTAACTGGTAGATTAAACTCTTAGCCGTTTCAAACAACTGGTGTTCATCCGTAGCCATCTTGCAATGTTTACTAATGACTTGGACATCACAGCACTGTCGTCATCTGTTCAGCTCGCCTCTGGCCCGCCTATATCAGATACACCGATGTGATTGGTGCAGCTCGGCTCTAAGGGCATAGTTAATGAGCATCATTACTGAATGTCAGAGTGACTCGCTGAGCAAATTACAACTGTGCCCCTGCGAGAACTCTGGATTTCCAGGGTAGCCCTATGAAGCAACCCGATTGGTTGAGGTCAGGATAGTCGCTTTGCCAGACCTCCCTCCAGGGTCTGGCTAGTTCACACAGCATTCCGGGAAGTCCTACGCAGTGACAAGAGTGTGTGAATGAAACAAAAACGTTCCATCACATCTACTTCCCCCTCTCTTTTTTTTTCCACAAATCGCAAGACGCTCACTTTTTCACGTCTAAACTTAATGTCTGCTGAAACAACTGGCAGTGCGGTGCCCTGTTCCCGACTCACAGTCCCCTTTTAAATCGGGTAAACTCAACTACCAACTGCTGCTGCGTCATGTCACGGAGCTCTGTAGCTTGCGTCACGTGACCAACCGGCGGTCGCCTATTTTTGTCAAACATCATACGTTATCGGTGTGCATTAGCCTGGATGCCAGCCGAACTTAGCCCCGCTCACAACATTTGAGGTCGGGAAGTTCGGTCTGGACGTTGTGGAGCAACTATGCTCGAACCAGAGCTGTTTGGACGATCCAAATTGTCAGGGCGGGCTTTATACGGTGATGGACAGATGATCAACAGTAACGTAATCAACCACGTCACCAAAGATCGCTTCTACTTCTTCCAGCATGCATGCAGTTGAGTTCTGTTGACAATGATGCGTCGCTCAACATACATCACATACTCCGTTGCTCTGATTGGTTGTAGGTCTATCCAATTGAGTGCAGAGGCATTTTTTTCCCTGGTTCGGTTGAAACACGCCCCATAATCACAGCCCAACGGAGTATCAGACTCGTATTCTGACTAGGAATCTGAGTATGACGACGTCAGGCTAGGTGTGCATACATTTTCGTACGATATCGTACGAGCCCACTCATGAGACTGCGTTGACCCCTTTCACATCCACGTCATCATTTGATCCAGCCAGTGTACTGTAAGCCTGGTGGCCCACCGGGAAACACTGTGATGCCACTTGTAAAGTATTTTATTCAGGTGAAGCTCTTTTACAGCAACGTTTGAGAACTTTGGCTTCATTTGTTGAATAAAACAAGAAGGGTTTTTGTAGACAAACAACGCTCACTGATAGGTTGTATTTGTTGTTTCAGGCGGTGCCGCCTGACTGATGGACTCCTCCCTGTCCAGACTCCGGGCCCCTCCCACAGCTCGCCCACCTGGATCCCTCACGAGTCTGACATCCATCTCCATGGCTACCGGGAGGATGAGAACGGTCGCCGCAGGAGCCGCCCGCTCAACTCCTCGGACGCAGGTGACGAAATCCACTACTGCGATCTCCACGGTTACACAAACGCGGAACGCGCGGGGAGGTTTAGGGGGAAAGTAGCCGGGCGACCGAGGATTTCTCCCCTCTCTTCTTCTTTCCCTCCGTCTCTCGGTTACATCCTCCTCCCACAGAGACACTCCTCACTCGGCTCGGACTGGGACACCCCTCCTGCTGAGCGTGGTTCGTTCCAGAGCCCATCGGCCTCTGTCCCATCTCCGGCGGTGCTCTCGGCCCTGGAGGGGGTGACCTACATCGCAGAGCATCTCAGAGCCGAGGATGTAGACTTCTCAGTGAGTGCCGACGTCCCTTTCTTTTTTGTTGTTGTTGACAGAAAGTGATTGGTCTTGTCCTGTCTTATATAAATATTTTCCAGTGTGTGTGTGTGTGTGTGTGTATATATATATATATATATATATGCCGTAGAACTTTATTTTATTATCCAGTTTGGATACATTTGTTGTCACATACAGCAAACATCTCCTCACTATCTGCTAGCTGCCTGTCCCCTGAACACACTGTAAAAAAAAAATGCGGTCTCTGTAGACAGCCCAGGCTCCACAAACGGCAACAAAAACAAACTGTACCAACCTGCACCATCAAACATAACAAACAGTGTTCCAGCGTTCCAGCCAATAACCGACAAGAAGGATTAGGGTGTGGGGGTTGGGGGGGGTTAGTGCGCGGAAGCACAGAAGGGAGGGAGAGGGGGACGGGATGGGGAGGAGGGAGGGGCGAGCTAGCCTCCGTTTTGTTTGAAAATACTTTGAACGTCAACAAGAAGTGCCGTCACCCAACATCGCTTAGAGCACCTTTAAGAAGCTGGAACCAGACAGTGGTTGAAGAAGTATTCAGCTAATTTACTTGAGTAAAAGTACTAATACCACACTGTACAAGTAAAAGTCCTGCATTGAAAATGTTACTTAACTAAAAGTCTGTAAGTATCATCAGGAAAATGTAGTTAAAGTATTAAAAGTAAAGAACTCTCCTCCCGTTGTAGAAAGTGTAAAGGATCCAACCAGTTGTGTGTTTAATGGTCTGATCATCTCAGCTGGACTTGTAGCCGTTATATTGTTGGCTAGTTTACTTTAGAATATCAGATTTTATAAACTACATGTATTTTGTGTGCAGGAATCTTAATGTGTAAAGTAACTAGTAACTAAAGCTGTAACAGATGAATGTAGTGGAGTAAAAAGTACAATATGTCTCTCTGAAATGTAGCGGAGTAGAAGTAGAAAGTGGCATGAAAAGAAAAAGACTCAAGTAAAGTACAAGTACCTCAACATTTGGTACTTAGGTGCAGTACTTGAGTAAATGTACTTAGTTACATTCCACAACTGGTTTCCTTTTTGTGTCTTTTCCGTCTCTGCAGGTGAAGGAGGACTGGAAGTACGTCGGCATGGTTGTAGACCGGATCTTTCTGTGGATGTTCATCATCGTGTGTCTGCTGGGGACCGTCGGACTCTTCCTGCCTCCGTGGCTCTCTGGGATGTTTTAGAACCAAACTGGAAATCAAAAAAGAAAGAAAAAATGAATACAATAATTAATAAAAAAGTGTCTGCATGTAAAGAATAAGATCAGTTACCAAAATGTAGAAACTCTTACCAAAAGTTTCACTTGATCTCCCTCTTATTTTGAAAATGTCATAATCCATTAACCTTCCCGTTGTCCTTGGGTCAAATTTGACACGTTTTCAAAGTTTTCTTTATCAGAAATTTGGGGTTTCTTTCAACCAAATTGCCCAAAAATAACACGGACGCTCTTCACAAACAAAACAAAGGATTGGTTCACTACTGTCATTGAATTTTGAGCATTTTATAGCACTATTCTGACTCAGCTTTGACCGTCTGAGATCATCCGTTACCATACGTTCTTTTGATCTTAACTATTAGTCAAAATAATTCATTATTTTTTACTTTTTTAATACACAAAAAATGTGTTTCATTTGTTATAAATGAGTTTTATTGACCACGACTTCCCAAAATAAGTGAAAAACTAGATTTAATAAGTTGGTGTTAGTGGTGTTGATACTGATGGTAATGGAAAATAAGCGACAAAAACGTCAAAATAAGAGCGAAAACGTCAAATTAATCAACAAAAACGTCAAATTAATCAACAAAAACTTCCAAATAAGAGAAAAAAACATCAAAATAATCAACAAAAACTTCCAAATAAGAGAAAAAACATTGTGAAAAGAGAAAAAAACGTCAAAATAATCAACAAAAACTTCCAAACAAGAGAAAAAAACATCAAAATAAGAGAAAAAAACATCAAAATAAGAGAAAAAAAAGTCAAAATAATCAACAAAAACTTCCAAATAAGAGAAAAAAACATCAAAATAAGAAAAAAAACCCATCAAAATAAGAGAAAAAAACGTCAAAATAATCAACAAAAACTTCCAAATAAGAGAAAAAACATCAAAATAAGAGAAAAAAAAGTCTAAATAATCAACAAAAACTTCCAAATAAGAGAAAAAAACATCAAAATAATCAACAAAAACTTCCAAATAAGAGAAAAAAAACATCAAAATAAGAGAAAAAACATCAAAATAAGAGAAAAAAAAGTCTAAGTAATCAACAAAAACTTCCAAATAAGAGAAAAAAAACATCAAAATAAGAGACAAAAACTTCAAAAGAAGAGACAAAAAAACGTCAAAATAAGAGACAAAAACAACCAACAAAAAACACCGGAGAATATTAGTCCGTATTTCCACAGACTTTTTTTTAACAGTGTACATTGTTGCTATCCAAGTAGGGGAGAGCTGAGACAGTTGAAACACTTTTTAATTAAACGTAATTTACAAAGCGATCGCATCTCACTGAAAGCTAATATTTTGTCACTAGCAACCTACACCTTTCATCTGTCAAATACAGTTGCATTTTCAGCTTTGAACAAAACCGTTCAGGAATGGACGTGGGTAATGTTTCATTCGTCCCTCCTGGTCGGGACGATTGAAACAGCATGGGGGGACGAATGAAACAGAGTTTAAGCCGTATAAACTTCCCACAACTTCAATATTTTACTACATATCATGAATGGTACTCCCAAAAGGTGTTATTTTAGATAGATTGTTGCTGGGCTATACGTCTTCGTTAATGTCTGTAAACAACTCATTGACGTCATCGTGAAGCGTGTATGAAGCGGTTATTGAAATATCATGCACGGTGGATGATTATGCCATTTTATAGCTAGAACAGTAAGTTTATATGATGATTTATTTATATCATGTTTCTATTGTGGAAAATGTCGTTTCACTAGGTTTTTACGTGGGTCAGACCACTGCACATCCAAATAAGTGCCCTTAACGACCCACAGCCCGTCAGTCTCCATAGGATAACATGGGAAAACTTGACCCCCTACCTGGTGGGCCCAAATATATTTTCATCTTTCTAAAACAAATTTTCCATGTCTCACCTCCATAAAATATTGTATAAACACAGATATTTGTGCATTTACTTAAAATACATGGAGTTACAGCCCATAGACATATGCCATTACAGCCTGTTTTGCTTTCCATGTAAACAAGCATGCAATATTTAACCGCTAATGAAGTTTACTTTCGACCATCAAAACTTGTTTATCGCCTGTAACTCCGTGATAAAAGGAAATAACAGGAAGATATTTGGCTGATAGAAGGAGATTAACATGCTCTGTTTTGACTAAAGGAAGTCTGTCTATCATCATTGCACTCGGAGAAAACTGGACTGTTTCATTCGTCCCGCGTTTCAATCGTCCCGGCTCTCCCCTACTTCCAAACAAGTTCCTTTGTGTACTTTCTTATTCTGTGCGTGTCTGGATTTCAGCAGAATCCAGTTTTTCTTTGAGTCTGACTGGATTTGCTTCGCCTCTTCTGCCGTCGCCAACAGGTGTCAATCTGCAAAATCAAGATTCATGTACAGTACTGCGTGCGTGGATAAACCTTAACTGGACACTGTTTTGATGCTCAGTTAGCCTGCATGTATAACAATCAATGCCCTTAACATTCAGAGCTAAACAGCCCCGAAATCACCATAAGCATGCTGTTTATTTACATATAGTCTGGTGGGTTTGGCGATGGTGATTCTGGGTCTGTTTTATGTTAACAAAAAGGATAACAACTTCTCCGAACAACTTCGGAATCAGAAATTCACACCTGAATGTAGCATTTGTTGGCCATCGCACATCTGGTCCCAGCCACGCGAATGTTGCCTAGTGCTAACATGTGCTAACATAGACCGTTGGGTATACAGAGTAAATCAATTGGTGCCTAAAAATGTATCAGAATGCAGGAAATAAAAGTTTTTGAGCCCCTCCTTAGCCCCAGGAGAGAAAAAATCCTGGCGCTGTGCCTGTCCCCACCATTGTAAAGGTTTAGGGTTCAGATCCAATGATTGTAGTTGGACTTCTTTAGCAAGTTTTGTCTTTAAGCTTTTTGAATATTATTTATTTATCATCTGCTCTAGCTTGTCTAACATTTTAGACACAGGTACGGTGATAATAACAGTACAGAATATGTGAAATTGCACATTTCTTTTATTGTACCCTGATATTTATTTATTTTAAATCGATCAACTCAAAGATATTGAATCTAATATTGTAGTAAAAGTATAATATTCCCCTCTGAGATGTAGTAATGAATACAATAAAAACCTTTAAAAAGCTGTGTGCTGCTGGTGTCTGGTGTAATGGCGCCCCCTGGTGGACATCAGCGGGATCCTGTCTACAAGTTCCTCATTCTAAATCTAAGTGTCGCCTCAAGATTAAGTTATTGTTTTTAATGACATGAACAAGAATCATTCCAATGCTGACACTTCTGAGCTCCCGTATCAATGAATAGTGTTTCACTGTACATTTTCACAACTTGGTAATCATCAAATTTACCAGCTTTAAGGGACTGGAAGACATTTACTAATTTGTTGAGGTGGCATTTTGTACAAAATTGGGTCTAGTACTCTAAAAAAATAAATCCATGAACATTGTTTCTGTTATTTTAACGTTAGACCCAGCGACAATGGGTCGGCAGATTGCTACCGCTAGACCCAGCGACAACGGGTCGGCGGAACGCTAACGTCAGACCCAGCGACAACGGGTCGACGGAACGCTAACGCTGGACCCAGGGACAACGGGTCAGCGGAACGCTAACGTTAGACCCAGGGACAACGGGTCAGCGGAACGCTAACGTTAGACCCAGCGACAACGGGGCAGCGGAACGCTAACGTTAGACCCAGCGACAACGGGTCGGCGGAACGCTAACGTTAGACCCAGGGACAACGGGTCGGCGGAACGCTAACGTTAGACCCAGGGACAACGGGGCAGCGGAACGCTAACGTTAAACCCAGCGACAAGGGGTCAGCGGAATGCTAACGTTAGACCCAGCGATAAACGGGTCGGTGGACCGTTAACGTTAGACCCAGCGACAACTTCTCACTTACAATTTGATCGACATAAAGCCCTAAAAAAGTCAGAAAAAAGGTTCCTCAGCCAAAAGCACAAACACGCCGGAAAAAGTGACAAAAAAAGTGGAATCGCTGGAAAAAAGCGCCAAAAAGGTTTAAAAATACGCCAAAAAACGTGGAAAACTATATCGACAAAAACTAGGCGGGCCAAAATTTAAATGTGAACCTTAAAGTGCCCATATTATGAAAAAAATCAGATTTGGGGTGTTATTTTGTGTCTCTGTTGCTTCCACATGTCAACAAACTTGGAAAACAAACATCCATGCTGTTCTGAGTGAGATACGGTTTCTGAATGTGTCCTGCCTTCAGTCTCCGGGTGAGCTGATCAACATCTGCACGGCTTTCTACGTCACTAGCCGAAATGACTGTGCGACTCCCAACAAAGATGGAACAGAAGTGAGATGTCTCACTCTGTAGCTAAAACAGAGAGCTCAACACACAGGGTGAAAAGAGGAGCTGCAGCAATGTGCAGTACTACAAATATATGGTGTTTTTTGAAAATTAAACCATGTAAACCTATTCTGGTACAACCTCAAAATACAATTATGAACCTGAAAATGAGCATAAGATGGCCACTTTAAATAATACGCGGGCCGGCTCACAATGAGATCATATGCACAACGCATTTCAAATCAACAAGCTTTCCATCTGAACAGGTCCCACAGCTGAATGTGAAATTAAGCTGAAAACACACTCACACATAGTCAAACCCGGGGACAACCACTAGAGGGCGATACCCACTCATTCATGCCACCATGTTCTCTCTGGATTGAATTTCTTTACTGGGAACTCCTTAAGATGAGCCATCTATGTTTTCAAGGGGGTCCCCAACGGCACATAAGTACCTTAACGGGACAGATAGAGACAGACAGAGAGACAGACGACAGAGAGACAGAGACAGACAGACAGGCAGAGAGACAGAAACAGAAACAGAGACAGACAGAGACAGAGAGACTACAGATGGTCCGATACCATTTTTTGCTTCCCGATACCGATTCCGATTCCTGAACTTGCGTAACGGCCGATACCGAGTACCGATACTACTATTCCTGTATGGATGTGATATTATTTCTATCTTTGTTGTCGGTCTGGCTCAGGTTAAACTCTTTGTGAAACATGAACAGTACTTCTGATACTTCTAATACTGATACCAGTATCGGCTCTGATACTGCCTAAAACGCTGGAACATCTCTAAGAGAGACATACAGAAACAGAGACAGACAGAGAGACAGAGACATACAGAGACAGACAGAGAGACAGAGACAGACCGAGACAGAGACAAACAGACAGAGAGACAGAGACAGAGACAGACAGAGCGACAGAGAGAGAGAGACACACACACACATAACGAGAGCTTCACATTAATCTCACTTACGATATTCATAGAGAAGAGTTAAATACATGGGGAAGTGATAGTATCAGTGTTGGCAAACAGTGCAGTTAGGACATTGTTCTATACATTTACAGATGTTCCCATAGTATAGAGATGAAAGGGATCGGATGTTGACGGGCAAATTCTTCCAATCAGATGGAGCTTTAAACATGAATGCTTTTTCAGCTTCTACGCTAAGACTGCAGGAACCGAAATTCTCGGCCCATCGAGGGACTCATACATTGCGTCAAATGATCGTAACAATCGTAAGGATTCATTCACCGGTGGGCAGGAGTACTGATGGAAGTTTCCATGGAAATCTGGCCAACGGTTGAAAGAATATGTTGGGTATCTTGGCATGAATTACAATCCCCTTTCCATAAATCGGAGATTGATATCCGAGGCGTGATCCAGACATATTCACAATCTGAAAATATAGTGACAGACAGATGTGGGGGGGGGGGTCGGGCTGCTTTTAGTTTATTTGCGTCAACTCCCAGCATCCTCCGCCCTCTCCCGATTACAGAGGTGAGCCGTGTAATTTGACACACTGCGTCAAACAGCTGTCATTAAAGTTATAAATCAGACGCAATGGCACTCTGCATCTGCTTTTTGCCATTTCTTCAACTCTCCTTTTTTTTTTTACATCTTCACTTCTTCACACTGCTCGTCTTAAGAGCTTAATCGCAATATTTTATATATATATATATATGCTTTGTGTGTTTCTTTTGTGCCTGAATATGTACAGTCTCGCTTGGAAAATAGCAGAAAATGAAGCCACGCATGTTTGCTTTGGCTTCACACTGGCCTGCTAATTTCACTGAATGGAAAATACGATTCCTCTTTAAAAAAAAAAAAAAAACGCCATCTAAAAGGACGATTCATCCCGTCTGTCACAGTCCGATTAGCCTCAGCATCTGCGAAATCCCACGTGAATTCTTCTATACGTGTGTGTGTGTGTGCCACATATAATTAGCATAAACATAAAGCAGCAGAGAGAAGCAGAGCTTCAGTTCCACCTACACAGAAAACGTATCCGAGCAGATTTCTCTCATTTCAACGTCGACCCGCAGCTGCTGCCGTTTCTGAAGCCCCCAAATCACAGAAGCACATAAATACTGTAAAACTACACATAGCTATGTTCACTTTGTTGAAAAAAAACATGATTAGTATTAGTTAATTATTTTAACTAATCATTTTTGATTAAATGGAAATATTTTGTGTAGAAGTAAGCATAAATTAAAAACATAACTTAAGTACAACTTAAAAGAATTGAGTGATCACATGCTAAGAATGATAAAGTCCTGTTATTTCTATTGTTTCAAATAGGGATGATTTCAAAATAAACTTCATTTATATAGCACTAAGTGCTTCACCAAATAAGTCAAATCGATCATAACAAATAAATTGCAATCATAGCCTATTAAAACAGTAGCAATTTGATTGGGGCAAATGGTGCATTAGACATTACTGGAGGTGAGGGAGTTGTACCAGGCTCAGGTACTGAAAGGAAGTATGGATTCAGACAACAGTTAAAATGTCCTTGCTGACATGGAAAGCTCTGAGCGTTCTCCATTTAGGCTACGTTTACATTGCTACGTTTTGAGCCAAAAACGACCTAAGTCGGAAAGCTGGGACAGCAGGTCATTTTCAATGTAGATTCCTGTCTGAGAGAAGCTCGGGGAAAATCTTTGGATGAAAACAGAAGACTTGGCTGTACAGGAGAAGTTGGCTGATAAATCCTCAAAACGCAACGAGGCTGCAGGTGACGTCTATTCTCTGGTTCCGTGAGTGCAAACTTAATATCGAAAGAAGTAAATGAACGAGTCAAGACTGTGGCTACATTTACATCGCTAACGTTTTGAGCCAAAATCGATCATCGTGCACACAAGTGTTTTTAGCTCCAGTATCTCACCAACATTCTGGTATACTGGGCATAAACAGGAGGCAGCGTGGAGACTCCGCCTGCTGCTGGTAGTTGCCATGGTAACATTAGTAGCTTTAAGTCTCAGAGGACGAGACGTCGTGACCGATAAGACCCAATCAGGAGGGGAAACGTTGGCGACCGTCCCGGTGTTGCCAAAGGTCTCCGTTTGCGGCCGTTGAGACTGCAACACAACCCCGCAGATTCCAAACCAAAACGGGTCAGTTTCCAAATGTCTCCGGTTTAGGGACTCGGTAACGCCAGAGCAGGGGGAATGAGAGGGGGGAAACGCCAGAGCAGGGGGAATGAGAGGGGGGAAACGCCAGAGCAGGGGGAATGAGAGGGGGGAACACCAGAGCAGGGGGAATGAGAGGGGGAAACGCCAGAGCAGGGGAGTGTAAATGTAGCTTCAGCAGGTGGATGCTGTGAGAAAGAGAGATGGGAAGGTATTTTCAAAACGTCGACCCACGCTCAACGGGCTGATCTTTAACGCCGAGGGGCTGCTGAATTAGAGCAAGTCGTAACCTGAATAGAGAATACGCAGGCCAGACAAAAAGGTTTGGGCCGTCAACAAAGATCACACGCCTGGGTGGATTTCAAAGCACGTTGGCATTGCTTTTTTTTGTTCTTCAGCGTTCAAAGCTCCCGCCGAGCAGGGAAATGTGACAGTAGCTACTCCGTTTTGGACGGCGAGGATACAAGTGTGAGGGATTATCATCCCGGAGAATACACAGACAAAACACGAAATCCTGTTCATGGCCACCCACGCATAAGGACAGACAAGAAAGGTACAGAAACACAAGAAGAGATGAAAGCTCCATGAGCTCTGTCAGCAGTTTTTTGGAAAGAATCCACCGAGGATGAATGTTTTGCAGCTGAGATAAACTGGCTTTTGACAGGCCTGGGTTTGCAGCACATTTTGGGGAACACAAATGGTGAAGGAGAAAGGGTTTAAACAAGTCTTAAAGTCAGGTTTTCTCTCCACAAAATCATCACAATGGAGAATACCTATGGGGGGTTGGCAATTGGCTGTAGATAATACCAACAACTCAGTGACTTCACCAGATGCAGAGGCCTAAGGCTTTCAAAACTCACAATCTACAATTCTTACAAAACGTACTTACAAAGACCATCAGTACAGTCGTCAGTTATAGTTTTTTTTTAATCAAACATACAGGAGGAAATATTGGATTTGTTGGGGACTATTTTCAGTGGACTATTACTCCACAGCGCTGTGCGTCCGAAGTCCCACACTAACGGAACAGTATGTGAGATTTTTTAGTGTGTCCGAAACCTTAGTACGAAACCAATAGTACATGAGTTGCATACTATTTCAGGTAAAATATGACAGTATGCAATCCTGGACACTACGCCGGCATAAGTATCCCACAATGCAAAGCGGTGGGTAACGACAACGATTATAACAGCCAAACGGACAGAAACTAAGGAGTTCTGTAACGTCCATAACGCTCTAGTTTAAACAACTGTTGGTTTAGTTTTTCACCTCTTTCAGTAATTTAAAAGTTATCGGGCGATGGCGCTAGAGCGGAGGCAGGCAGGAGTTACCATGGTTACGGGTCTCCAAGTCAAACGGGCAAGGCGGCTCTCAGGAAGTGTACTGTTTGAATAGTATGCGTGTTGAGTATGTAGTGCAGAGTACTTTGTCCTGTATGTAAATGCACCATAAAGACCCAATCAAAGCATATTTCTTTGCATTTACAGAGACTTTGAGATTGAACCAGAGATGTTTTGTCTATAAGCCCAGCGAGTTCTCTCCGGATATATTCAGATAAATCAGTAAACCTGGCCACTCTTTTGCTTCCAGACTGACTAATCCCACATGAGACGTAAAACCAAACTTATTTTCAGGAACACAAAGCGCACATGGTACAATTACACCAAACAGAGTCAAAAAACATTTCCCTCATCACCCTTTGACATGGCAGCGGCTTTGAGTCGAACAAAACCATAATAATAAGATGCGAGAGAGACAGTCGGGATGTAAACACAATGACTGCAGAAATAAATCCGTAAAACAGCAGAAAAAGTTATGTGTGTAGCTACAGTAAAGAACATTTTATGTTAGGCCTAAATAAAAAGAATTATTCTCAGTTGGTGAACTTCTGAAAACGTTGGGAAAATAAATTAAAAAAATGTCGGGAAAAAGCACCAAAACATTGGAAAAAGTGCCAAAAACTTCTTAATCAGCAACAGACGTCAAAGAAAGTGTCACAAAGGTCGAAAAAAGCAACAAAAACATTGGAAAAACTCCCAAAATGTTGATAAAAAGGCAACAAAAAGGCAGCAAAAAAGGCGACAAAAGGCGAAAAATGCAACAAAAAGGTGACAAAAAGGCAGCAAAAATGGCGACAAAGAGGCCGCGACAAAAAGGCAGCAAAAAAGGCGACAAAACGGCAGCGAAAAAGGCAGCGACAAAAAGGCAGCAAAAAAGGCGACAAAACGGCAGTGAAAAAGGTGACTAAAAGGCAGCGACAAAGGCAGCAAAAAAGATGACAAAAGGCAGCGAAAGGCGACAAAAAGGCAGCAAAAAAGTTGCTAATCAGCAACAAACGTCAATGAAAGTGTGACAAAAGAAGAAGAAAAAAAGCAACACAAACATTGGAAAAATTCCCAAAATGTTGAAGAAAGTGACAACGTGGACTTCTGTAATCTCCCAAAACCGACCTGCGTGGCGGCGCACATACTTCACAAATCAAAATGTCAAAAAACTTCAAGTACAACTGTGAATTCTATGGACAATTTCTGTTATAATACACAGACACATTTGTTCGAGTGTAGCAGGAAAATAACATGTCCCTCATCACCCTTTGACATGACAGCGGCTGAGTGGAACAGACCATAATAACAAGATGCGAGAGAGACAGTCGGGCTGAATGAACGAACGCAGACAAAGGTACATTTGGCACGAGACCGAGAAGGACGAAACACGTGTACTTTCTGTCCCTGGATATCTTTCTTTTTTTGACTCACAGCGTAACCAAAACTACCATCTAGTTGTCTTTGCATAATCCCTTAAAAACATTTATGAGATAGGCTGCGTGACTTTAAATCTAAACAGTGGAGAGATAAGGAAGTGACTATAGACACTACAGGCAAAAAAAAGTGTCAATAAAGTATCGATAATTGTCAAAATATGGCAGACGGAAAGACAATGTGATTATTAAAGGCTGTTTTCTCAAAATTTGTTTTTCTCAGACTCTGAGCCAGAAATCTCCTCTTCAGTACCTCCATCAAACTGTCCCCTTTCATTCCTATCTATATTCTGAAGGTTTGTTCCACTGGGAGTTGTTCACATATCATTCATAACCTGAGTTATGTGACATTTTTATACCTAAAAATGTGCAGAAAATGGATTCCAATGGCTGTTGACACCATTTTCTGATTCACCGAGTCATAAAAAGAGATATCCTAAACCCCCTTTGTGAAAAAAACCTTTGACTCCAATATGTCGACAAAATCTCATCCAGTGTTCAGATTCCTGTTCTGGAAACGTGAACATTAGTGCATATTTAACAACAAAATGCCTAATATTCCATATTTAAACATAAACATTTCAGAAAACTTGTAATGAAAAAGATGTAATCAACTGGGGAAGTTTCATGGTGATATCTACGTATTAGTTATCGTAGATATTCTCCCCTTAATTAACAACATTACCAAAACTAACTTGCGTAATCCCTTTAAAAATATTCAAGAGACATATAACATCAGATCCAAACAGTGGAAAGATAAACTGAATAGCATTTTTCATTGCTTTCTTATAGAATTAAAATTTCAGAGAGTACCCGTGATTTTTTTAATGGCTTATAGCTGATCCATAAAGCATTATTGAATGTTTATATTTATTAACATTAGGCATTAGTAACAAGTTGTAAAGTTTTACTTATTAGAAATCTCATTCAGATAACACACAGTCAGTAAAAAAAAATAATATATATATATATATAGATGATATTACACTCTATCAATCTTAACAAATAAATCCGTAAAATAACAGTAAAAGTTCTGGCAGCTTGTTTCCCGGACTTTGTGTGTAGCTACAGTTAAAATACAGAACATTTTCTGTTAGGCCTGTTATAAAACAACACGGTCTCACGGCAGTTCGTGAAATGGTCACGTTATTTATAATCTATTGATTCGTGTACACGAACATGTTTCTCTGTTTTTTTTCGTGGTGTTCAGCACGTAGAAGAACGGGGAAAGGAAACGTGACACGCGGGACACGATTCCCCTGTCTCCGGGGTGAAAGTCCTGTGTTGTTTGACCCATCCACCCCCCCCCCCCCCCCCCAACCAACCTCCTTACGCAGATTTTCGGCCTTTCATACTACTCGCTACTGTAGCCAAGATAAACTTGTGCGTGTACACGAATCAATAGATTCAATTTCACGAACTGCCGTGAGACTGGGTGGTACAAAATATTCTCTCATGCAAAGCTGATCAGTTGAAAAAAAAAAAACTTCAAAAATGTCGAAAAACACGACAAAAATGTTGGGAAAAGAGACAGTTTGAAGACCAAAGGAAGGCAACAATAGGTCGGAAAAAAGCGACATTTTCGAAAAAAAGAAGAGACAAAAACGTAAACAAGCAGCCAAAATATCGGAAAAAAAATTCCAAAATGTGACAACTTTCACTGTAACCCCCAAAACCGACCTCCGTGGCCGCCAAAAAGTTGTCGGAGCGCAAATTATGCAATTTGAAATGTGAAATAACAAAACAAAAATACAACTGTGAATCACTTTGTATGGACGATTTCTGTTGAAATATACAGACATGTATCACTGTAACAAATTACCGTAAAAATGTGGGATATTTGTTACAGTGTACAAATGTTAACACACAGATATTTCTTAGAGTGTAGCTGGTTATTTTACAGGCCGAGAAGCCGCCTCGAGTCACATTTAAAAAAAAAAAAATTGTTTTGCCGATAGTCAACAAGCCAAAGTTGCAGTTGCAAGCGAGTTTCGGCAGGTTGCCGAAGTGGCTTGTGCGATATGAAGAATGTACTCTATATTGCAAGTAATAAAGAAGATCATTTGAATAGTAACTCACAACAATGCACAGTGTAACTGCCACTTAGCTCCGAGAGCTGCTGGGAATTCCCCGCCCTGATTAAAAGCTTCGGAAACCCAAAATACGAGCCAGGCAACACACAAGTTCAATTACAAAGAGTTTAATCCCAAAAATACTTTTTTTTTTTTTTTCACATTCCCATTTTGGCATGTAACACATTGTTTGGTCTCGCTGTATCTTGGCTGTAACACTATAACTGTATAATTTACATTGTCTGAAGTCCTGGCTGTCATGCAATGTTGAACACAGCTCCGCTGATTACTGCAGAAAGAAAAAAAGAAAAGAAAAGAAAAAAAGGATGCCACGTTCACGTCGGAAATGTTATTTAGACTATCTACCCACCCCGTGGTTATTAAATATATGTGTGCATTTTGGTAGCATTCCAAGATATTTAATGATGACCAAATTAAGCTCAGAACACACCTCTACTTAAAGAAAAAGGAGGAACATGCTACAGTTTCTCGTTCAACATCCATAGTTTGGTTATTTTGTTGACATCTCCTCGTTCCTTTTTCCCGTTTTGACGTGAACGCAGCATTAGACAACAGTCCGTGTGAGACATTCAACTGTCCTTGTCAGTTAAGACAAAAATATGCTAATTTCTGGGACTTTCTCGTGAACTATTCTGCAAGCTGTCAACCATCTGGGTGGAACATGGTGTTAAAAGGGGAAGTTCAGGTGTTTTGAAGTGGTGTCGGATAATACCAACATGTTCTCACGAACGGGTCTGTGCAATATAGTACGAAAATGTATTGCACGCCACTACGTATGGTATCCTGCGAAACTAGGTCGACGGTCGGCTGGTCACGTGACACTGGCTTACAGAGCTCCGCCATATCAGCGGTAGTACTTGGTAGTGCGGTGACTACGGTTACGTTTAGGCACCAAAACGACTAGTTCAGGAAAAAAAAGATTAGTTCTAACCCTTTTAAACCCCAAAGTCACACCATAACACTAACAAACTAACTAATTGATCGAGGCAGCGGTAGACCAGCAACTCCCGTGTTCTGCGAGGTAAAATCAAACCATCTACGGGTAAAATGACTGTTTTTGTTAAAGGAGTCTGGTGGCTTTGAAGAGAGCAAAGGTAACGGCTTCAGTTCCCCCGTCGCAGAGGGCCGTCTGACAGCAAGGTAAAGCGCTGAAAATATTCTACATAAAGCGGACACTTAAACTTAATCCCCCCCCACACAGCATGTTTTGGTTCATCAATGAACTAGAGGAAAAACTTTGTGATTAAACATCATCCAAGAAGAGGAAAAGTCCATTTTTTTATGTTTAGGAGCAGCAGAACAGGTTCCAGCCTGTTGGTTTGTTTCACTTTACATCATCGTTACAGGAAGACACTTTGCTCCTCGTCACTGCCAGCAGGTCGACACCATGTGGGACGCTTTCTCAACAACTCGGAGGAACAGCTGATACCAAAACTGTTGATTTTAGGACCGTTTTATTTTCAACCTGGACCCTATTTTTCTATGTTTTTTGTGTCTAAGTGACTGATGGGAACAACAATCTTTGACGTTGGTCCAGCATTCGCTAAACCAACCAGACTCCATGTAAATAAACAGTCATTTTAGCATCGTAAAATACACTTCAATCAAAGTCGACAGAAACAAAATAAAACTATGAAAAGCCGTTTTGGGTCGTCTTTCCACTTTTCCAACCATCACAACTCTAGTTTTGGTCGAAATAAACAAATAGTTTACCGATTTACATGTGAAAATATGTTGGCTCTATACACGCTAAAAGTATTGTTTTTTTTAAATGGAGTTTGGTGGGTTTAGCGTTAGCGACTTCAGAGCTGTTTCTGGTTGAACAGAAAGGTCTCAAAGAGGTTTTAAAAAGGTCTATCTCTGTAGGGATCCTTTCATTAATGTTGTCAGACACTTAGAATATTAATCTGAACCTGTTAGCAAGAAATAAAGCACTTTTAGTGGACCAAATTGACAATGCACATTTGCCACATAGAGTTACATTGCAGCCCGGTTTGTGGCTGCCGGTCACAGCGTTCACGCTAAATACTGGACCAATGTCAGAGATTGTTGTTCCTAATAGGAAAAAAGGGTCCAGGTTGAAAAAAAAACAAAAAAAACTTTAATCTGTATCCTTTAAATGAAACAGATTTGTCTTGAGTCTTGGGCCCAAACTAAATAGTTTGAGATCTCATGAACAGTCTGCTTTGTTGAGCCACAGCGCTACAAAAGCTGGATTCTGAAAAAAAATTAAATAATTCCTATCGTGTTGAAACTTCAGGGACCTTATTAGTCAACTGAACTGGAATATTTAGGCTGAGCACCCTCCAGATCCTCAACAAAAGAGTCACGGCGTCATCGCCACCAATCCATTTCAGGTTTAAATTTTCACCTCAGAGTGGCAGGGAGGGTTGTACGGAAGATGATTAGGGCCACGTGTGGAAAATGTGTTTGAGTTCAAAGTCTAAATTCTGACTTTTGAGTTTTTTTTGTTTCAAAGCAAAAACACAACAACAACAACTCATAATTCTGAGGAAAAAGTCTGAATTCGGAGGGTTTTTTTTTTTTCAGAATTATGACTTTTTTCTCATTAAAAAAACTCAACTTTTTTGTTGTATTCTGACTATTCTAAGAATTATGAGTTGTTTGTTTTTTAACTTTAAAACAAACAAAAAACTCAGAATTCTGAGAAAAGTCAGAATCTATTATTTCTTTTACTTTAAAAAAACCGCAGAATTCATTTTTAAAGTAAAAAAAAAAAAGTAGATTCTGAGTTTTTTCCTCAGAATTATGAGTGTTTTTTGTTTTTAAATAAAAAAACAACTCAAAATTCTGAGAAAATGTCAGAAAAAAACAAAAAAAACTAAATTCTGACTACGTTTTTTTCAGAATTATGAGTTGTTTTACTTAAAAAAAGACTCAGAATTCAGAGATAAAAGTCAAGTCTATTTTTTTACTAAAAAACAAAACAAAAAAAACCTCAGAATTGAGAAAAAAAATTGTCTATTTTTTTACTTAAAAAAAAAAATGGCCCTAATCGTCTTCCGTAGCGTTGTAAATAACAAACCACCAAAGGATGGAAGAGATGGAGAGCTTTGACTTCGCAGGGGAGTCATCTTTGGTGTAACACCGTCACACGGCATCCGTGCGTCCCGGACCACAGCACTCTGCCGATAGATCCATACGCTTCATAAAACATCTCCGCTATAACATCATACGATCCTATTCATATTCCTATACGTCAGGGACTCCCTCACAGAGCCTGTAAAAAGGCAAGGTTTCAATACATTTTTCCAGATATTTAAGATCGTTAGGATTGTTTTTGTGAGTTGATGTCATTCATATTCATACTATATCATTATTTAGTTGTTCTCTGCCATTTAAAACGTTTGCTTTGCCTGCATTATGTCCCCTAATGAGTTTAGAGTGACAATATTGATATATATATATTTTGTTTGTTCATGTACTTTAGGATCACTATAAATATATTTCTGTCATATATGGAGACTTGCAATGTTTCAGTGATGATCAATAATGATATTTATGCTTTGATGGTTTTTTTTTTAAATCTGCTATATATACAGTGGTGGAATGTAACTAAGTACATTTACTCAAATACAGTATGGTACTTCGGTAGCCTACAGATGTTGAGGTACTTGTACTTTACTTGAGTCTTTTTCTTTTCATGCCACTTTCTACTTCTACTCCGCTACATTTCAGAAAGAAATATTGTACTTTTTACTCCACTACATTACTCTGTTACAGCTTTAGTTACTAGTTACTTTACACATTAGGATTCCTGCACACAGAACACATGTAGTTTATAAAACCTGAAGTTACTACATTTTCCTGATGATACTTTCATACTTTTCCTTAAGTGACACTTTCAATGCAGGACTTTTGCTTGTAACAGAGTATTTTTTTTATAGCGTTGTATTTTACTTAAGTAGCCTAAAGGGTCTTAATACTTCTTCCACCACTGTATATATAGGCTATAGGCTTATCACTGCAAAGTTCTCTCTCTCTCTATATATATATATATATATATATATATATATATATATATATAAATAAAAAGGAATCACTGCCATCACTGCCTCTTCTTCTTCTGCTTCAGCGACTTCCTCCTCTTCACTATCATCTCGTACAGCTTGTCCATGCCCTCGTGCAGCCCCTCTCCGATGATGGCGCACGCGGGCTGGACGTGGTACGGCGTGGAGGGGCTCAGCTCGGCCAGAGCCAGCTGCCGCTCGATCTCCGCGACGTCCAGCGCCCGCGGCAGGTCCTGCTTGTTGGCCACGACGAGCAGCGGCGTGCCCTGGTTCTCCGAGAAGCGCGTGATCTTGTGCAGCTCGGCGCGGGCCTCCTCCAGCCTCTCGGCGTCCACGGAGTCCACCACGTACACGATGCCGTCCGTGCAGCGGCTGTACGGCTTCCACAGGGGCCGCAGCTTCTCCTGGCCGCCGACGTCCCAGAAGTGGCAGCTGATGCCGCGCGACGCGCCCGCGCCGCCCAGCCGGATCCGCTCCGTGTTGAAGCCGATGGTGGGCACCGTGTTGACGAACTCGTTGAATTTCAGGCGGTACAGCACGGTGGTTTTGCCCGCGGAGTCCAAGCCGAGCATGACTATGTGCAAGGACTGGAAGGCGCCCAGATTGGAGAAGCTGTTCCCCATGTCGCAGCCCCGGGCTGGGGTGGGATGGAAAGACTGAACCCGCGCCGCTCCCGCGTTTAGCGACTGCGGAGGGCGCCGCGGCGGCGGCACTCCGGCAGCGAGACAAGCCGCAGCATCCCTGGACTCACTCCAAACAGCAGCAACGGCCGTCCGCAAAACCAGTCAAATCATCACACAAACACACCGTTTTTTAATTTTTTACCGCGCGCCCCGCTTTCCAAACGTCATATCACGTTTCCGCATCTGCGTGTGTCTCTGAGCGCGTTGCAGTGCAGCAGCTATCTTCATGTAGTGACACACACACAAGTGATGGGGTGTGTGTGTGTGACGCGTGGACCAGCCTCTTTAATGTTGCCGTGAAAAGATGCGTCAAGCTGAATTAGACAAATATAAACTTATATAGACTTCCGGTTAAGCAATACAGGCGCCTCAAAAATAAAAGCCTCGTCTGTTCTGATGGGAAAGATTGTAGCCTACTTTTTACTCCACTACATTCATCTGTTACAGCTTTAGTTACTAGTTATTTTACACATCAAGATTCCTGCACACAAAACACATGGAGTTTATAAAAACGGAACTCCCGTAATGCAGCACGGTAAGGTCGAAGGAGGTTTTATTTTGTATTCGTGTTCTGGCTTTGTTGTTTCCTCTGCGCACTGAGCTGCCCTCCGCTGCTTAAACTCTGACACCTCGTGGTGGAATATGACAACTACGTTCAAGGGGGTTAAAACGTGTGTGTGTGTGTGTGTGTGTGTGTGTGTGTGTGTGTGTGTGTGTGTGTGTGTGTGTGTGTGTGTGTGTGTGTGTGTGTGTGTGTGTGTTAAATGCCCCCATAATAGCTTGGACCAGTGTAGCAATAATCAATGAGTTTATCATGTTTATACATGTTTGCATACATCAACAATAAACAATAGACGACAAGGAATTTGCCTTGGTTGTTGGTGGTGCATACTGTACATACATAAGCATATTAAAACACAATATGAAACAAACACGAAATTCTGAAACAAATATGTGCATACAACTGTTAACTGTTTAATGTTAAGAAAGAAAAAAAAAAAAAGAGGCTGTATGGATTAGTGGAGGATGTCCTGCAATGCCCTGCTGTGCCCTGCTACACTCTGCAGTGCCCTGCTACGTCCTGCAATGCCCTGCTGTGCCCTGCTACGTCCTGCTACGCTCTGCAGTGCCCTGCTACGTCCTGCAATGCCCTGCTGTGCCCTGCTACATCCTTCTACGTCCTGCTGTGCTCTGCTACGTCCTACTACGCTCTGCAGTGCCCTGCTACATCTTGCTATGTCCTGCCGTGCCCTGCTACATCCTGCTACGCTCTGCAGTGCCCTGCTAGATCCTGCTACGCCCTGATACGTCCTGCTGTTCCCTGCTACGCTCTGCAGTGCCCTGTTAAATCCTGCTACGTCCTGCTGTTCCCTGCTACATCCTGCTACGCTCTACCGTGCCCTGCTACATCCTGCTATGCCCCGCTACGTCCTGCTGTGCCCTGCTACATCCTGCTATGTCCTGCTACGTCCTGTTGTACCCTGCTACGTCCTGCTATGTCCTGCTACGCCCTGCAGTGCCCTGCTACGTCCTGCTGCGTCCTGCTATGCCCTGTAACGCCCTGCAGTACCCTCCTACACCATGAACTACTACAACTACTATTTCTGGTCATTGTTCCATTATCTTTATTGTGACTATTACTGCCACTGTTCATCACACCCCCAACCGGCACCGTCAGACACCGCCTACCAAGAGCCTGGGTCTGTCCCAGGTTTTTCCTCGCCACTGTCGCACTAACTGCTCGCTCTTGGGGGAATTACTGGAATTGTTGGCGCTTTGTAAATTATAGAGTGGTCTAGACCTGCTCTATATATGTGTAAAGTGTCTTGAGATAACTCTTGTTATGATTTCATACTATCAATAAAATTGAAAAGAAATGGTAAACATGACCTAATAACCCTAAATGATGCATTAGTTGTAGCACATCAGCTAAAACATGCATAACAGTACAAGCATGTTGTGAGAAATAACATCTATAACATATTCAAAGTCCTGAAAGATCCAAGTGGTGGAAAGTATTGAAAGATACTGAAATCGGTGATGCTACAATAACAATATTTGAACTAACACACAGTCACCGTGAAACTTCCCCAGTTGATTATTTACAAGACAATATTTTTTTTTATGTTTCAAGTTTCCTGAAACTTTATGTTTAATTATGCAAATGAGGCACTATCTGATTGAATATGTGGCACGGCCCTTTATAACTGTCCGCCACTAGATGGCAGCAACATGTTGCTGCCACGTAGCGGAGTAGAAGTAGAAAGTGGCATGAAAAGAAAAAAGACTCAAGTAAAGTAACAAGTACCTCAACATTTGGACTCAAGTACAGTACTGGAGTACATGTACTTAGTTACATTCCACACACAATGTTTCATCAATGAGTCCACCTCATCGTACTGTGTTCCATTGGGTGCATTTGGGTAATTTGAACATCTTGTTGTAGCTCAGAAAGTGTCTAGTCTCACATTGAATCAGAGCACAAACACCATTATTGATCATCACTGCAACATTGAAAGTCTCCATATATGACAGAATTATACAGTTTAATGGTGATGATTGTCACTCTAATCTCAGATTAGGGGACATAATGCAGCCAAAGCTGTCTGAACTCCATTCACCAACATTTTAAATGGCAGAGAACAACTCAATAATGATATAGTATGAATATGAATGACATAAACTCACAAAAAAAACAATCATTAAATGTACTTAGTGACATTCCCACTGCTAAAACACATGAGATTTTGAGAATGCAATAGCCATAGATATAAAACATATATAGTATTATATCTATGGCAACAACAACACCAGGGCCACGTTCAGCGCCGAGAAAACGTAGCAACACGTTTTTTAAAACTCAAACGGGGTGTGCGTTGAACATCGTGTTGTGTGCGCAGGCGCTCTGCCTTTTGAGTTTACAGACACGTCTCTGCTGATTGGCTATCAACGAACGAGAGACACGCCCACCAAACCGGAGAAAACACAACTCAAAGCCGTTTCACACATGGATGTATTAAGAGAACGGTTTCACACCGTTCCGAGGAAACATGTCGTTCAACACGGAAACCATAGCAACACGGTGCACACGTTTAGAGATTGAACGTGCGCCCCAGAATTGTGTGTGCGCACGCAGCACTTACCGCACGTCTGTCCATCTTGGAAGAGGAATCCCTCCGCCGTTGCACTGAAGTTTTTCCTGTTCCAAACTTGAAAACACACACACACACACACACACACACACACACACACACACACACACACACACACACACGTGTTTTTTTTTCCAACTCCTGTGGCTGCTCACATTTCCCGCTCAGGATCATGTGGGCGTGGCCAGAGACCAGGCTTGATCTGATTCCTGTGTGACGTTTACTGCGTTTGTAAAAGGTGGGAAAAACGTTTATCATGGAGGTATAGACACATTTATAATATACGTTTCAATGCTTTTCAGTCACTTACACACAAAAACATAGGAAAACAGGGTCCAAGTTGAAAAAAAAACTAAGTTTGGTGACCTCAGCAATACACAAATGAAACCTTTTAACAAGGTCTAAACAGCCAGAAGGAATGAAAACACTTGTGTTGATATGTTTGAGTCCCTAAACACACACAGATGCACACAGCAACACACCCTGAGTTATCAAGACCTCACTAATTGTTCTCTGTGCCCTCCTCCTCCATCGATTTCCCTGCTAATGTGTGTGTGTGTGTGTGTGTGTGTGTGAGATCAATGAAACAAATTATAAAACGCATGCACACACACACCCAGACAGACACACACACACACACACACACACACACACACACACACACACACACACACACACACACACACACGCACGCACGCACGCACGCACGCACGCACACACACACACACCCACACAGACACCCTGACTTAATAAGACCACAACCAACTCTAATTCCACTCCTCTCTCTAACAAGGCTGAGTCACCTGAACGCCTCGCGCCCTAACAGTCTTCCCATCCACAAAACGAGCGCCTCCTTCACTGATTTGCCTCTAATCTGTTCCAGTGTCTCCCCTCGCTGTTCCTCAGGTAACGGACGACGAGCAGCCGCCAGACGTTGAGAAAGGTGAAGCGAAAACGAGACAGGCTTCTCTGCAAGCGGGTTAACACTTCCTTCACCTGAAGAAAAACACGGAGGAGGAAAGTGACATGAAACGTAACCATTTTTCCCAAGAATTTTGAAAAGAAAATTGGCTATGAGCTTGGACCAGTCATTTCATGTTGGACTGTTGAATGGTTTCTAGTTCATTTGTCCAGATAACATATCATTTTTTAGGGTCAAACACACAATTTGTATGCAACAATTTGTGCCTTGTCTGCATCAATTTGTAGTGCAAATGTCTTAAATTATTATTATTATTATTTTTTAATTATTCTCCTGTAGGCCTATTGTTCAAAACATTCTGTAGCAGCCTTCATTCAAAACATCCCACGTGACACAGGTCAAGATGGCATGGTCCACTAAAGGCGCTGACGCACCAACCCGATTATCGGCCGTCGGACAGTCTGGCGAGGTCGGTGACTCGAGTCTGTTCGGTGCGATCCGTGCCGTCGTCAGTCGGAGGCACCGTCGGCGTTCATTTTGGCCGATTTGACTTGTTCAATCGGCCAGTGGGCAGTTGGACAAAAGGACCAATCTGATTGGTTGAGTGCTCTAGCCCTTGACTAGCGAATCAGTGCTTCTTCCACGAGAAGAAGTCCGAGAGCTGACAACGCCAGTATCTTCTCATTACTAGCCATCGTTGTTTTCTTGCGTTCAGCAAGTAATGACCACAACGATCCTTCTTGACTGCTATCGACGCTCTCTGATGAAAACAATGACTGACGACAGCGTGCTCTGTGTTTACGAGGTCTAGTTCCGTCATCTCCGGTTTTCATTTTTTTGGGGCGACAATACAGATTGGCGCCGCCTGCTGTTATGGAGACATATTACGTCTCGCGCACGCGCAGAACCTACGCGCAAGTTGGCGTCGCTTCGGTGTGTTCCGAGGCACCTTTTGGACCGCCGGGAGCAGACTCGGCCGTCGGGTTGGCGTGTCAGAGCCTTAAGGGTGTCTTATATCGTTGGGAAACATATATTTACAGGTAAGAAGGATATTGCATGTTTTGAGCCCCCTGAACGGTTATTTTTTTTTTTAATCTCTTTTGGGTTTTTTAGTCCATATTCTTTTTTGGGCATTTTCAGGCCTTTATTTGACAGGACAGCTGAAGACATGAAAGGGGAGTGAGAGGGGGGGAATGACATGCAGCAAAGGGCCGCAGGTCGGAGTCAAACCTGCGGCCCACTGCGTCAAGGACCAGACCTTTATGTATGGGGGCATGCTCTACCAACTGAGCTACCCGGGCGCCTGTATTCCAGATTCTTTTAAGTGGGGACAAATCTACCTCTTCTAAATATTGGACAAAAAGGTCTATCTCTGTAGGGATCCTTTCCATAATGTTGTCAGACACGTAGAATATTAATCTGAGGCTCTCAGCAGCAAAAACTGCACTTTCAGTGGACCAAATTTACGATGCACATTTGCCCCATAGGATGACAATGCAGCCCGGTTCCCAGGTCACAGCGTTCTTGCTCATTACTGGACTTATTTGAAAGAGTGTTGTTCCCATCAGTCACTTACACACAAAAACATAGGGAAATAGGGTCCCGGTTAAAGAAAAAAAGCAAAGTTACCCTTTAAGGGATACAAATAATCACTTAGCAGTTCAGTTAATCACCATGACAGGACAAGGCTTCTACATGACAACGGCAACACATCCCCGTGGCTCCAAAAAACGACAAAGATGCTGAAAGAGCGAGCACATCATTACTTTTCTTTTCAAGGGCTCTTTACATTCTGCAGAGCCACAAGGTGAAACCCCCCTGGCCTTGTTTCCACACACACACACACACACACACACACACACACACACACACACACACACACACACACACACACACATACATCCTCCACCCCACCTGCTTTGCATTTTCAAACAAAGCGTTTCAAAGCTGGCCAGTTTGTCTCCGATCAAGGAATGGCAGAGCGAGGGTGTGAAATGACCGTTTTCCTCTCGCGTCTCTTTGATCATCTGATGTGAGGGACAGAGAGACAAACCGTTAGATCAGCAGAATAACACCTGTGATCCTGTGATTATTATATATGTATTATATTTATATATATATATATATATATATATATATATATATATATATATATATATATATATAGGCTCGATTTGGTGATCCGCGTTTTGCAGTTTGTCATCGACTTAGAGCAGTCAAACTGTTTACAATAAGATTTCTGAACACACACACACACGCACGCACACACGCACACACACACACACACACACACAGACACACAGGTAACACACACACACACACACACACACACACACACACACACACAAACCCAGGTAACACACACACACACAAACACAAACACAGGTAACACACACACAGGTAACCACACACGCATGCGCGCGCACGCACACACACACACACACACACAATAAGATTTCTGAACAATAGCCGTGTTGGAAACCGTTCCCTATCACGGAAACAGAGCACTATATGGTGTGTTCTCCAGTTTCTAGTGGTGTTTGAATCCTCAGCGGTAAATTTCATTCACTATATAGTCCACTATGAAATATCCACAATGCACAGCTAGAGCGTACATACGATGTAGCCCACATTTACTCCCGTATACCACAATGCAACGCTGCCGTGGAGAGAAGGAGAAGCAGAAGTCCACGCGAAAAACTGAAAAGGAGAAATGGAGCGGGCTTCCGTTTCTACACAGTGGAAACGTAACATGCAACATATATAATATACCACCTTTTTAATATTCTCCTGAGTGCTTGGTTTGTTTCAGGGACGTATTGGAAGTATTTTAGTTTCCGTTTGTTTATGATGCTGGGCTCGCCCGCCTCCGCCACACAAATAACCGGCACATCTCCTGATGCCACGATGTCTTCAGTGTAGCGTCCGACCTCTCGTTTGGTCGTTCCCGATATACACTCACCTAAAGGATTATTAGGAACACCTGTAAGATTTCTCGTTAATGCATTTATCTAATCAACCAATCACATGGCAGCTGCTTCAATGCATGTAGGGGTGTGATCCAGGTCTAGACAATCTCCTGAACTCCGAACTGAATGTCTGAATGGGAACAAAAGGTGATCTAAACAACTTTGAGCGTGGCATGGTTGTTGGTGCCAGACGGGCTGGTCTGAGTATTTCACAATCTGCTCGCATAACCATTTCTAGGGTTTACAAAGAATGGTCTGAAAAAGGAAAAACATCCAGTATGCAGCAGTCCTGGGGGGTAAAAATGCCTTGTTGATGCTTGTTGATGCTATTCTGCTGATCTAACGGTCAACAAGGAACAGAGGAGAATGGGCCGAGTGATTCAAGCTGACAGAAGATCACCTTTGACTCAAATAACCACCCGTTACAACCGAGGCATGCAGCAAAGCATTTGTGAAGCCACAACACGCACAACCTTGAGGCGGGTGGGCTACACCAGCAGAAGACCCCACCGGGTACCACTCATCTCCACTAACAATAGGAAAATGAGGCTACAATTTGCACGAGCTCACCAAAATTGGACAGTTGAAGACTGTAAAAATGTTGCCTGGTCTGGTGAGTCTCGATTTCTGTTGAGACATTCAGATGGTAGAGTCAGAATTTGGCGTAAACAGAATGAGAACATGGATCAGTCATGCCTTGTTACCACTGGACAGGCTGGTGGTGGTGGTGGTGGTGGTGGTGTAATGGTGTGGGGGATGTTTTCTTGGCACACTTTAGGCCCTTTAGTACCAATTGGACATAATTGAAATGCCACAGTCTACCTGAGCATTGTTTCTGACCATGTCCATCCCTTCATGAGCACCATGTACCCATGGCTACTTCCAGCAGGATAATGCACCATGTCACAAAGCTTGAATCATTTCAAACTGGTTTCTTGAACATGACAATGAGTTCATGGTACCAGATCTCAACCCAATAGAACATCTTTGGGATGTGGTGGAACGGGAGCTTCGTGCCCTGGATTGTGCATCCCACAAATCTCCATCAACTGCAAGATGCTATCCTATCAATACGGCCCAACATTTCTAAAGAATGCTTCCAGCACCTTGTTGAATCAATGCCACGAAGAATTAAAGGCAGTTCTGAAGGCGAAAGGGGGTCAAACACGGTATTAGTAGGGTGTTCCTAATAATCCTTTAGGTGAGTGTAGTTCCCTGTTTAATAAACACTAGATAGGGAGTAGTGAGTGAGTGAGTGAATGAGGGAACGGTTTTCGAACACAGCTCTAACTGTAGCTTTTTTCCTGCAGAAACTTCAAGAGTTGTATCGGGCGAAAAGAACACTGCTCTGCATTCTACGTCCCTAAAGAAAACGCCAGACAAGCTTAGGAGATTTTGGAGACGAACATGTTTTTTTTTTGTATCTCCGTATGAATATTTCTCTCAGTGCAAAGAGAATCTGTAAACACGAGTGGCTGCACACAGTGGTGTGTGCACTTGTTGTTAAACCCTGTTTTATTCCTTTATAGCAGTTTGATATAATAAATAAAAAAAGAGTTTGGAGTCGTATCCAGGAGACGAGCAGGAATGTTGAGGGTGAGTCATCGAGAGGCGAAGGACGACTCTGTCAAGGTGGCCTGTCCTCTGAGGGTGAATAATTGTCTGCTTTAATTAAAGCACATTAAAGTGTGTGTGTGTGTGTGTGTGTGGAGGACAGCGTGTGGCTGGGAAAGAGAGCATACTAGGATGGGTTTGAATGCATTCACGTGTGGTGTTTGCGCACGCATTCGCAGCACGTGTTTGTGCATTCATTATGATGATGTGTTTTCGGCGTGTTTGTGTTTACACAAAGGAATCCGCTGTATGGTCCGGGTGGAATTCATGACGGCAGTGTCACACAACGCTCACACTCGAGACACTACACAGCCACTTATGCAGGAACCATCACAGTCGGGCCGCGATTTGCATATTCACAGAGGTGAAAAAAAGAATCCGTTGACCCTTTGCTGCATCTCCGCACACATTTGTCACCATGAGGGAGTCCATCGTTTTGAGGAAAGTGTGTTTGCTGTCCTACCCAGAGTCAGACAATGACAGATGGAAGTTTCACCCATAGATATAAAACAATAGATGTGACATGACGTCATAACTAATGGGATTATCAGCTGTGCAGCACCTGTTGCTTTACCAAAAGGACCAAAGTGACCAGGAAGGCTGGCATCACTTCCCACGCGTCAGTATAGAGAGGCAAAGACCCCCCCCCCCCCCCCCTCTTTCCGGTGGACCTCATGGGACCTTCATTCGGAAAGAAATGTGCATGGTAGTAAACGGGGAGAGGCAAATTATTTTTGGATCCCGTTTGAATTGAGCTATGGATTATGCATATGGGGCCCTATTTTAACGATCTAAGGGCACGGCATGAAAGGTGCGTTTAGGGCGTGTCCAAATCCACTTTTGCTAGTTTGACGGCAGAAAAAAGGGTCCGTGCGCTGGGCTCATGGTTCAAAAGGGTTGTACTTAGTGTCTTCATTAATTCATAGGAGTTTTTGGGCGCAACATGCAATAAACCAATCAGAGTGCCATCTCCCGTTCCCTTTAAAAGCCAGGCGCGTTTGGACCTTGGAGCATTGCTATTATGATGGCGGATTTGCACCGTAATATTTTTATATGTAATCTTATGCATGTGTGTGTGCTGCTGCGCGTCCCTGTGTGTGCAACAAGCATAGTGTGCGCGCTGTGCACGAGCCTAGGAGCATTTTACTAATTCGCTGTTAAAATAACAATGAAATGCTACGTTATTGACTTTAGACCAGGTTTTTGTTGGTCAATGGTGCGATCACTTCCCGCTGCCTCAAGATAGCAATACGCCCAGAATGCACCTGAACACACCTCCCTGTAAGACCAGCACGCGCATGGGCGAGCAGATGGGCACAGGTGCATTTGCTATTTAAACGACGCAGGCGCTGGACGGGAAATTGACAAGTGCGTCGGTCTTAAACTAGCAAAGAGACTTGGGTCGGGCTTTACGCCGTGCTGCGCCGGGTGCAAGACAGGGCCCATGATGTTTGTCAGTTTCAAAGGTAATCTTTCAACTGAAGAAAGTCTCAGTTTGTCGTAGGTTTTTCATAGTACTACCAAGTTTTGTGTGTAGCTGCTCAGGGAACTACATCTCTCGTCTCGCACACTTTACGTCACCTTGGCTTGATGCTCGGCTTTCTCGCTGACTAGCTATGATACATACATACTTTTACTTAAGTAACATTTGTAAATTTCCATCAATGGTTTACAGTGTAGGGCTGCTTGACATGGTGAATAATATCAAAATATGAATAAGAATACTTTTTCCCAAACAAGATGCAAAATGTATGCAAAACCATATCTTAAAATCAATTAACACCGTATTTTACTTTAAATGTGTAACACAAAAAGGTATTTTGTAACTAAAAAAAAATCAAGAATAAGACAAGATAATCGTACCTTCACAATATTCAATTCAGTTTTATTCATAGTATCATATCCGTGCCGTGTCTGTAGCTATACACCCTCCCCCGCTGGTCTAGGCCAGTGAAAGTCAACAATCAATATCGATTCATCCTCAACCCCACTTTGATCTACTGCACAGATATTTCTTTCACTTGACAAATCAGTGGGATTGGGAGTGTTTTAATGTCCAGATATACTTCAAATAAAATAAAATAATGTGTAGTCTTCTTTTGCAAACACACCTTCAGTCATTACAAGTTGTTTAACATTTTTTTTTCTCGGTTTTATTGAAACCTTCTCAACAGAAAAACAGATCTGCGACCTGTCACAGGTCACACAACGCAACTTAAGAATGTGTCAATACTCAATCGGCATTCAGTACAAATATATAGATATATATAATCTCCTTCGTTCAGAGCATCTTCATATTCCAAAACAGACACAGGAACACTGCAGCAGTCACAAAACATTATTGAAACAAAAACAAAAGACTGACACGAAAACAGATGTAGAAATGAACAATAAAAAATCAAAGCCCATTAGTTATACTTAAACAACATAGGTAGAAACCCAAATCAGAGTCAAAAGGCTCCTTTAAATTTTCTGATACTTGGGTAGTCCCAATTTAAAGCCACATGTCATTTAGTTAAGCAGTAAACTGTGTGTGCCTGTCATGAACCCACAAGTTCATCTTACTGTAACAGCTGATGTGACTTAAGTTAAAGGGTAACTTTTTTCAACCCTATTTTCCTATGTTTTTGTATTTAAGTGACTGACGGGAACAACATTCTTTGACGTTGGTCCAGTATTAAGCGAGCTTGCTGCAGTCGGCAGCGGAGAAACAAGCTACAATGTAAGTTAATAGGGCAATTGCGCATCCTCAATTTACGTTCACAATAGTGCTCATTTGCAACAGGCTCAGATTAATATTCTAAGTGTCTGACAACATTATGGAAGGGATTCCTACAGAAATAGTCCTTTCTGGTAAAAGAGTAAGATCCTTTTTTAAACATAAATACATCTGCTAAATTGCGTTAATAACCCACCAGACTCCATGTAAATAAACAGTCATTTTAGCGTCGTAAAATACACTTCATTTACAGTCGACAGACACAAAATAAAACTATGAAAAGCCGTTTTGGGTCGTCTTTCCACTTTTCCAACCATCACAACTCTAGTTGTGGTTGAAATAAACACATATTTTACAGATTTACATGTGAACATATGTTGGTTCTATACACGCTAAAAGCGGTTTATTTAAATGGAGTCTGGTGGGTTTAGCGCTAGCAACCTCAGAGCTGTTTCTGGTTAAACAAAGAGGATGTTACTCTTTAAAAAAAAAAAAAAAAATCTCTCTCTGTAGGGATCCTTTCCATAATGTTGTCAGACACTTAGAATAATAATCTGAGCCTGTCAGCAAGAAATAAAGCACTTTTAGTGGACCAAATTGCATTGCCTTGCAGTCTGGTTGAAAAAACCCAAAGTTAAAACACTCCAGTAATATGCACCACAAGAAAATAATGATATTTATGCTTCGGAGAAGTCAGAGAGTTAAGAAAGTAACAAACTTGCATGAGAAATGTGATGTACTGGCACCTTTAGCAGGAATTTCAACATTATCACGATCATTTTAGGTCTATCTTCATCACATAGGTAATCTCTGAAAAAACTAAAACGTGTGTGTGCGCAACAGTCCAACATCTTGAAAATATTGGATGCACTTACGTATAATAAATGTAGGATTTCATGCAAAAAGGAAAATAGATTTGGATGTTCGGCTAAAAACTCAAGTGTCCAAAACTTACCACGGTTGTAATTTGGATTTTAGAAGTTCTAACTCTTCAAGCGTACAGTACACAAGAATAACACTGCCACGAAAATACATCGCCTGTATCGTTCTGCAAGTATAAAAAATAGAAGTGTATCTTGCAAGTCACACGTGACTTTAGCATGACTGTTTTTGGCTAATTACTGCCGACAAATGCTCTTAATGTTTTGAATGTATGCAACAATTTTTTGATTAATTTCATTTAAACAACACATCAGCTCCGCCTTCTTCCGCCAGTGAGAAGCAGTGAAAGAATGGAGGGGAAAAGTTGCATTGTGTGTAAAACTTTAGCTTGCAAATAAAGGGGCTCAAAACAGCTTTTAAAGATGGCGGACAGGTCAAAGTTCACAGTACGTGTGGTTACGTATACTGCAGTGGTTGAGGTCTATGATGTTGACCTGAGGGAGATGTGGAAACGGAAAGAAGAACTCACAAACACGGTCATCAATTGCAGTGAAATTAAAAGGGAACAGCCAAAAGAAACGTTGGAGAGAAAAGTGTGAGCCAGGAAGAGAAAATGACAGAAAGTGGTGAAAAGACAAAGGGACATAGAGAAAGCAGGATAAACCTAACAAAAGGCATACAAACAGATAGATCCTCCAATTTCACATTGACTTATTCAATGCCAGGAATAGTCCAATAACGTTTCTACATCTGGCGCTTAATGGGATGCACCGATGATGCCGGTCCAAGACTCCAAACAAGAGGACCTACAGATCTGACGTGAAGATCGGAGGCTTCCCAGAAGCTTGTCCAACTGTCCAAGACAAAACTCTGCACACGTATTGAGCTCCAGTAACCAGAGATGGTCTGATTCCATTTTTTCCTTCCCGATACGGATTCCTGAACTTGCGAATCGGCCGATACCGAGTACTGATCCGATACCAGGGTATCATATATATTATTATGTTTTGACAGCTATATACTACTATCCCTGTATGGATGCGGTATGATTTCTATATTTGTTGTTCGGTCTGGCTCAGGTGAACTCTGTCACTCTGAAGTCTTTGTGAAACATGAACAAACCCTAACAATGAACGCCACAGAACTTTCTTTTATTGTCCAGTTTGACAGTCAGCCATCACGGAAAAAGAACATGAATAAACTACTTTCAAGTAGATTTTCTTCAGGGCTAAACTACGTGGTATCGGATCGGTGCATAAACTCCAGTACTCTCCGATACCCATGCCAGCATTTTATGCCGTATCGGAGACTTTTCCGATACTGGTATCGGAACAGCCCTCATAGACTTTAAAACAGAAAGTGTTCTCCAGGTGCATGAAAGTGTTCACACGGCGAAATCTCCGTATCCAGTGGGACAGAAGGCGGCACTTTGGAGCGTATCGAGGCAGTTGACGAGGATTAGCGTGCCCGTCAGGTGCTTCCACCTCTTGGTGATGGGGTTCCTCATCTTGTCCAGGCCGAGGTGGAGCTCCTGGATCACGTCTCGGTAGCTGTCCCCGACGTGGGCGGCCCATGTTAGGAGGAAGTCGTAGGCTGGCTTCCACATGGACTGAACGGTTGGGATCAGGGTCAAAGACAGAGAGGAGAGGATGGACAGAGAGGAATACTTTTAGTGGTGCGAATTTGCCAACATGTTAACAGATATAGGCTAAAAATAACTAGGGTTGGGTACCGAAACCCTGTGCTAATATGGCATCGGTGCCTAAATGACTGGTATCTACCGGCAACGTGGATTTCGGAAACTCATATTGGACAACTGAAATGTCTGCGCTTCCCTCTGATGCTTCGGGACTTGGGGTCACTTTTAGACGCTCCGGGTCCGGATGCTTAACTGACATGCGGCACGAGAATGGGACAGTTAGGTTTAGGAAAAGATGGTGGGTGGGGTTACGAAATGTACATTTCAGTGACACACGGGACAAGAACGGGACATGAGCCCCGGTCTCCTGGGTGAAAGTCCTGAGTTATTTGACCCCCCCCGCCAACCAACCTTCTTAAAGCTGTTCCATGCTTCTTGCGTTCAGCGCGGTGCGGACGGCAATATGACGCAAACGCGGCCTAGGCGGAGGGTCAGCGGAGGGTCTGATCGCCGAGCCGTGCCCTTTCAAGATTTTGTAACAATGCGGAAACGGTCGCATAGACCGCGTTGCAACGATTGGCTACAGGAGAGAAGAAGCCCGTCCTTGGAGCCGCTCTGACCGCAATCAGTATGAAAGACCAGACGGTTTGCGGTGACCACGCGCGCCGTCCGCAGCGCCCCCGACCGCGCTGAACGCAAGAAGCATGAAACAGCATTTACGCAGGCTTTCGGTCTTTCATACTACCCTCTACTGTTGTCTCTCTACATACTACTCTCTACCGTTGTCTCTCTACATACTACTCTCTACCGTTGTCTCTCTTCATACTACTCTCTACCGCTGTCTCTCTACATACTACTCTCTACCGTTGTCTCTCTACATACTGCTCTCTACCGTTGTCTCTCTACATACTACTCTCTACCGTTGTCTCTCTACATACTACTCTCTACCGTTGTCTCTCTACATACTACTCTCTACCGTTGTCTCTCTACATACTACTCTCTACCGTTGTCTCTCTACATACTACTCTCTACCGTTGTCTCTCTACATACTACTCTCTACCGTTGTCTCTCTACATACTACTCTCTACCGTTGTCTCTCTACATACTACTCTCTACCGTTGTCTCTCTTCATACTACTCTCTACCGCTGTCTCTCTACATACTACTCTCTACCGTTGTCTCTCTACATACTGCTCTCTACCGTTGTCTCTCTACATACTACTCTCTACCGTTGTGTCTCTACATACTGCTCTCTACCGTTGTCTCTCTACATACTACTCTCTACCGTTGTCTCTCTACATACTACTCTCTACCGTTGTCTCTCTACATACTGCTCTCTACCGTTGTCTCTCTACATACTGCTCTCTACCGTTGTCTCTCTACATACTACTCTCTACCGTTGTCTCTCTACATACTGCTCTCTACCGTTGTGTCTCTACATACTGCTCTCTACCGTTGTCTCTCTACATACTACTCTCTACCGTTGTCTCTCTACATACTGCTCTCTACTGTTATCTCTCTACATACTGCTCTCTACTGTTGTCTCTCTACATACTACTCTCTACATACTACTCTCTACCGTTGTCTCTCTACATACTGCTCTCTACTGTTGTCTCTCTACATATTACTCTCTACATACTACTCTCTACCGTTGTCTCTCTACATACTACTCTCTACTGTTATCTCTCTACATACTGCTCTCTACCGTTGTCTCTCTACATACTACTCTCTACTGCTGTCTCTCTACATACTACTCTCTACCGTTGTCTCTCTTACTACTATCATCTTACAGCGCCGCAGTCGAGCTGCTGCTCTGCCCGGTGCGTTGCCAACGCTGAAGGGTGATTTTTCCGTCGGATACGACGCTGAGAGACACTGACCAAGCACACTTTACGAGTTGGGAGTGACAACAGGTTGTCTATCCACCCACATGCAGACAGTTCCACTGTTTTTAAAAACCTGTGGAGATACAATCCCACCATCTCTCACCTCATTGTCCAACAGGCCGTTCTTGTCGCGGTGCGGAGCCTCGTAGGCCTCCATCTGCTGTCTGGACACTCGAGCAAGTTTCTCGGCCAGTTCCCTCCAGCGGAACGCCACCTCCACCGCCGTGGTCAGCAAGACGAAATCCAGGACCAGTCTGGCAACCAGACCCTGGCAGTCCATCTTCAGCAACGCCTGATGAGGGAGAGAGAGAGAGAAACATAGCAAACAGTGGAATGGGATTTTTTAATTAAGCCTGAGAGTTTTTTGATACATGAGCAGAAATATTTAAAGTGCTGCAGGGTTCAACGTCAAGTTGTTGTTTTTTCACTTGCAAATTCAACTTTGCCTGAAGCTAATTTTTTACTGGCTCCTATAGAGATAGTTGTTTTCACCAACAAAAAGTTTGAAAAAAATGTTAAAAAACATCTAAAAAATGAAATTTCAAAAACGCAACATATAAAGACCTAGAGGTGGGGGATATGGATACAATCCTTGTATGTAGGCTATACACTAGTGCTGTGTATTGGCAAGAATCTGGCGATACGATACGTATCACGATACAATATATTTTGATACTGTGCGTAAGGCGATATATTGGGATTTTTTTAAAGTATCATTTTAGAAAAACTAATATTTAAATAAAGACGTGATGTGCATAAAAGTCAAAGAAGTTTACTTTAGGTAAACAATTCAGTACACATAAAATCAAACTGCCAGTTTGGGATTGTGGTTCCCAGGTTCTTAGTGAGCTAATGTTTATATGCTAAAGTAGACCAAAGTTCAGCCATTGTTAGCTTCTAGCAAAAAGTCAGGCACTGCTAGGCACCGTAAGGCACCGTTAGGCACTGCTAGGCACTGCTAGGCACTGCTAGGCAAGGACACTAGTGGTGTGTCTCAGCATAGCCATCTAGCGGCAGGGGGTTTAAACACAACAAACGTGAATCACTGTCTTACATGAATATTTTTGCACGTAAAAAAAATCAATAGTGTTTTTGAAAATCGATACAGTATTGCAAAATAACATATCGCGATACTCAAGTGTATCGATTTTCTTTTTTCTTCAACCTATTGGACTTCCTTTTCTAATCCCATTTTCTGGTCCAGTGGTTTTCAACCTTTTTGTCTCAAATCCCCATTAAAACGACAAAGTCTCCGCGTGTAACCAATCTCGACAGGCTTCACATGCTGGTGTACGAGTGGTGATCAGTTCAGCCAAAAGGGATTTTTCCTTCTCAGAACAATGTAATATCATGACTTCGCGTAAACATACACGCCACTATCTGTACGCATTTTGAGCTATCCGCGTGTATGTCTACGCTCTATACAGCAGACGGCAGTCTGCAACGTCACAGCGTAAAGATACACGCCACGTGGCGTGTTATCGCGAGGCTACGGTTGGGTTTAGGAAACGTCACACGCGGTTTGGGTTCAGGAAAAGAAGAACGGGGTTGGGTTTAGGAAAACAACAAACGTGGAAAGGAAACCTCACACGTGATCCCAGCTCTCCTGGGTGAAAGTCCTGTGTTTTAACCATCCTCCACCCCGACCAACCTCCCTACGTGGATTTTCGCCCTTTAACACTACTCGCTACGGCGTCAATTCACACGCAATCGCAAGGTAATGTAAGTCAATGGAGGCCAAACGGCGTTGATAAACACGCTAAAAAACGAGTACACGTCTTGATAACGCACCAATAATGGCATACGAATCGGCGTGTCTTACATACACCACTTCATGACATCAGTCTGCTCAAAAGGCTTCATTTGAATCATTTCTTAGAGGCATTTGTATAGAAAAAAATCATCACATTATCCCTAAAAAATAAACGGTTACAGTCCTGTTTGTCTTTAAACTGGCCGCAGGGGCTGAATAGCAAACATAAAGAAAGAAACAACCTTTGTTTATGAGTGAGTGGAATTTAATCCTTAGCCCCGTACAGTACTTACAAGTAGTTATGACCCTTGACTGCATGCCATAAATGCGTTCCTACTCAGATAACCCGGTTAAATGAGGGTTAGAAAATACTGAGCATTAATGAGAGCAGCTGACTGGAAAGCACACTGCAGGCAAGATTTGTTTCTTTTCTTGAAAAGAAGCAAACACACACACACACACACACACACACACACACACACACACATTTTCCCGTTATATTCGCCGGGAAAATGTGTGCCTTGGAAGATACTAGTGTCATTTCAGGGCATTTTTCTATTATTCTTATTTTTGTAAAAAAAAAAAAAAGAGAGAACCAGTGCTAGATCCGGGTCTATTTATAAAACACTCGGGGCTGTAGCTGGGGACGCCGATGCCTAACGACTCCCATGATACGCTGAATAATGCAGGGAAACACATAGCTCTAAAAATGAACTACTTAGTTCTGTGCTGCTGTCTGAAATAAATAACGTTGTCACTGTTTTCGTCTGTTCTTGTCCAACTCAACAGTTTCCTATTGGCTTCGGAAGATCAGACCAGAGGCCAGCGTTGCTCGAAACGCTTCAGAAAAGATTTGTCTAATGGCCTTCAGACGGACGCGACAGCGGCATCCTGAACGCCCTCCGCCGCGTTATCCGTCTCGTCTTGACTGCTGATTACTCACATCCACGGGAGCACAGAAAAGTATTTCAGGTTCTGTGCTTTTTAAAAAAAATGTTAATCACATCAAAGATTCCCCGAGACGCACGCTGAGGAAGTGTATGTTGTCGAACGAGTTTTCTTTTTACCAATATGATAAAAACCAAGATCATTTATTGGAGCGCAATTAGTTTCTACTGATTCAGCCTCGCTGTCAAGACAGCGATGCAAAAACAGTCTGGTTGTGAGATGAGAATGTAAACTTGAGGGAACAAAACATACGGAAGCACAAGGCTGCCACGGCACAGACAGACAAACGTATCCGCGTCACGTTATAACAAGATATTTTCACGTTACTACAACATGCAAACGTATGAAGTTATAACAAGAACATTTTCTTGTTTTACTACTATTTTAACGTGATACGGATCCGTTTCTCTGTTTCTGCCGTGGCAGCACTACGCTTCCGTAAAAACACAAGCAGATAACTTGACAGAAACAGTACAACTTATCAGTATTACATTGTTACGTGGAAAAGTTTATTGTAATAACAAGATATTTTTCACCTTTTAACAAGATATTTTTTTTACGTTTTAACAAGATATTTGCAACATTCAAACTTATCAACCGTCATTGAAAAGGGCAATTTCACACATCTTCTTAAATTTACTTAAGGTGTTTGCATAAAACCGATCCCCGTGTGTTTCATATCAAAATGTTCAGAACAAACTCAGCTTTCTATATAGTGACGCCCAAATCTGTCTGAGAGCGACATGTGAAGAGATAACAAATTATTTCGGTGCTTGAAATGAGTCTACCAAAGTCTTTAGGTTATAGTAGCCTGGCCCTACCAGACTCTGGTCCATTAGCCTGGTCCTACCAGACTCTGGTCCATTAGTCTGGTCCTACCAGACTCTGGTCCATTAGTCTGGTCCTACCAGACTCTGGTCCATTTCATTTGTACATAGAGTCTGGCCACTCTCCATTGACAAGTGTTAACTTCATGTACTCTGTTGAAGTTTAAAACTATTGGATCTGCCCAGAGCCACTCTGGATCTGCCATAACCAATCGCTAACGTTTGGTTGTGACGTTGGCTTAGCATGGCTACCGTTCGCCTTAGCCAACTCCTTCACCACTAATGGAGCGAGCTGGAAAATCAAACTGTTCCCGAACCCCGTTGGGAGGAGGGCCACAACATCATGGCCACCAACACAACTCAGCAAAGATTGTTCTTGCTCAGGCTTTAACTTCTGGATATTTGGCAGCGTTGCCACAACGGACTGAATGGCTTCGCTCGCATCTTTCTCCGCCGCCATTACGGAACTACAACTCAAACTAGCGCACGACCTCAACGTCATCGTTCTCAGCCACTCCATCTGTTTGCTGATTGGACCGCCAAAGATTTGGCCAGAGAAAACCCAAGAATATACCGCAAACCCAGACGGAGTACTGAAGGAAAATGAAAATTGAGCGGAAGTACGTAGGAGGGCGGAGCCAGGCTAGTGTTATATATGATTAAAATAGTAAATAAATGTCTGAAATGAGTGTTGTCAAACATCGTTTGGACGCGCCGGTGGGTCTTTCGTCCTCAGAGGGTTAAGTTGTAACGAGAACATTTTCTTGTTATTTTTTAATGTGATCATTCGTTATAACATCATAAATAGTACTTTGTACGGTGGCCCTGAAGTGCAAATCACAACAGCAAATCATAAAACACAACGGCAAATAGGAAAACACAACGGCAAATAGGAAAACACGACAGCACGACAGAGCCAGAAATCTTGCTTGTTTGTAGGTGACCAAATACTTATTTTCCCGAGGAATTTGCAAATAAATTCATTACAAATCCTACAATGTGATTTTCTGGATTTTTTTTCTCATTTTGTCTCTCATAGTTGAAGTGTACCTATGATGAAAATTACAGGCCTCTCTCATCTTTTTAAGTGGGAGAACTTGCACAATTGGTGGCTGACTAAATACTTTTTTGCCACACTGTATGCCTATTGGCTTGACATTTTACATTTGCGTTTGCATGAACTGGGGGAGACGCTCCATATTCATGCTCCATCTTGAAATACTTTTTTTGCCCCACTCTACTTGGAGTTGTTGGTGGTGGTCAATATTCATGAAAAAGGACACGTTTGTGAACGGGCAACACAGATGTTGGTAACGAACAACTAAACACGTTACACACTGGGCCTTTAAAAAGAACAGACAGGGAGAACCCTATCATGGTCGTGAAATTTCCATTCATGAGAATAATGTATTTTACCCTTCTTCTCCCATCCTTTATCTTTATCTCTTTTACCCTCTCTAATACGAGCTGCAGCTCTGCAATACAGTGAAATAAAGGTTACTCTTTACAAACCAAACTGATGATGAAGATGATGAATTATTTGGTTTTGAAACAGACACTGTACACCTGCCTCCTTTTCTCTCTCTCTCTCTCTCCCTGTCTGCTTCTAACTCTCTCTACCACCTCGCTGTAGGCCTTCTACTGCCATGTCCTCCATTTGCTGGTCCAGGTCAGAGGTGCCAAAATTCCTTCATACCACGGGCCAGAATGTATCAGGAGTGAAGGCCACCGTAATACCGTAATTCTTGTAATTCTAACGTGTTTAATTGAATGGGGAAGTTTTAACAGCACTGTGCTTTACGTTGCTGTAAAACTCACATGAGGTTCCTTTTTAGCAGCACAAAATGTTCGTTTCGTAGTCATGGCAGTCAGGATTTGACAGCACTTTCAAAATAAGAGAGGAGAACAAGCATGAGCATGTCAAATGCCAAAACAAAAAGAGCACGGGCCTTGGTTTAAAAAAAGACCCGCTCCAAACATGCACGCGCACACACACACACACACACACACACACACACACACACACACACACACACACACACACACACACACGCACGCACGCACACACACACACACACACACACACACACACACACACAAATCTCTCCATGAAATGCCAGAGTGTAGAAACCAATGCACCACGTAACATGTTTCCTTTTCATCTATGTCCCCCGTTTCCAGTCTGGTTTCAGTCGATGTTTCAACATTAGTAACTAACAACATGATTCCGCTCTGAAAAATAGAAAAACAGTGTGCTCGGCGAGAGACCAAAGTGTCTGAAAAACATGAGGTAGCGTCGACCTGCAGGAAGCCCCCCGAAGCAGACGGACAGATGGCGCTGACAGCTGAGCAGGCGGCTGTCAGCGACGGGAAGGAGGAAGGGGGGGTAGAGCGGAGGGAGATGATAACACTGACGGAGAAAAAACAGAAAGAAAGGCATAGGAAGAAGGAGAATAACAGCGGGCAGAGAGAGAAAAACCCTTTATCTATAAGAGTCTATCAGTCAACTGATGCATCCTGAGTAACGTGCACGTCGCCTACTTACGGTGCGTTCAAATCAACTAGGGCGTGTTGTAAGTGTTGGGGACAGAGGGCACAGACGTGGAAAGTGCAGGGGGGCATTTCCCACCGTACCCCGTGCCCGCTACGCCCGTTGCCTGGTCACTCCACTCAGGAGTAGTTGGGGGGGGGGAAACGAGACCGGAAATATTCGCAGTCGAATCACACAAGCACACAAGCACTCACCTAGCTGAGAAGCTACAGGAAGTTTCATCGCGGCTTCATCGCGGGGTTTGCAGCTTTTCGATGATGTTCACGTCGCGTAATTACGTCACTTCATAACGTTCCCATGGCAACAGGGGAAAATGGCTGCTCTTGTGTGAAATAAACGCAACATTTTTCAACTTTCTGCTAAGATATTTGGGACATTTTTGCAACAAAAAAGCGGGGATTATGAAATCACGCAAGCCCCGCATATTTTGCATGGAAATCGGCAATTTATGCGGCGAAAGTGCGCCGTATTTGAAAAAATGCTCCCGCATAAATATGCAGACTTTGGCTGATTATGCATTGAATTATGCGATCGCATAATGGCGTTTTTCTGGAGGGACTGGCCTATGGTCACGCCCCCAGTGTGTAACGGCCTTAACTGTTGACTTTTAGGAATAAAGACCTTGGTTTTGGACGGGAGTCTACAAGCAGGGGGATTTGATAACGTCCCCTGCATGCAAGAGTGCTTCGCCTTCACCGCGCCTCTCTGCATATATCTATTATTAACCAATGCTCTCCTTGGCCTTTCAGCCACTCTCCTCTCGCTGACAGGCACGAGGGACGGCTCTCTCGTCCGTCCTTTGCCTCTGTAACCCGAGCCTCAGCGTTAACAAGATCTGCCGGGGCCGTGTCGGATGTCCCCTCTAGGCCTCCAGCATCGTCCTGATCAATGGCTGCTCACATTTCACATGAGAACACCTGTCGGCCCGCGTGGAGGAGAGGAGAGGGGGAGACGTTGGAGCTGTTCTAAACCCCGAAACACCAGCGGTGGAAGAAGTACTCAGATCCTTTCCTTCAGGAAAAGTACTAATACCACACTGTGAAAATACTCTGTTACAAGTCAACGTCCTGCATTGAAAATGTTACTTCAGTAAAAGTCTGTAAGTATCATCAGGAAAATGTAGTTAAAGTCTTAAAGGTAAAGAACTCTCCCTTTTTGGAATTCATGCACGCTAATCCTCATTTGTAGGAAATCATACCTAATTTTTGAGTTAAAAAAAGCAGAAATGATGACTAGTATTAGATGAACGTATGCTGATGGATAATCAGAGACTTCAAAGAGTCTACATTTAGTCAGAATACAGTTTTGAAACCATTTCAATTTTTTGGGGAAATGCTAAAACTTGAATAAAACATCCAAAATGTAATACAAGTAGTGATCATGAATTGCACGTGCGAAGACCATTGTATGGAATCCATCTAATTTTGGGGTAATTTTTTTTTTAATCAAAAACAAACAAACCAACAACATATTTCTGATTTTGAAATGAAACGAGTCAAATTGGACCCGAGGACAACATGAGGGTTAAGATTGCAAGTTTGGGGAAAACTTCGGTTTCCCAATCAGTTACAGTAGTACAGGCGAGAGAGTGGTGGATAAGACGAGGACTGAGTGTCGGCGTTGTTCAGCAGTTGTCGGGTATGTGAGTGGAAATACATCTAATATGCTAACGCATATCCGACGCCATCACCCAGATGTGCCAATCACTGGAACGAGACGAAACAAAACTGTCCAACTGAAGCAAGGAAGTACTACTTCTAAAAGTAGAGGAACCTGGTACCTGGTATTTGCTGCATGTACTCGAACCTCGTTACAACATGCCATCCCGTCCACACATGAGACACACTGTAGTCCCATATACAACCAAACACGGACGTTGACGGAGCACGAGTTGTCAGACTGATGGTTGGACTTCTCGTGCTACGGATAGCTATGTCACGGTGACCGCTCATTTTATTGACTCTGAGTGGGAAAATGAAGGCGTCAGTTCTACAGATGCGGCCCCCTGTATGAGCAGCACACAAGCACTCACCTAGCTGAGAAGCTACAGGAAGTCGTGGCCAGTTGGCAAAGGTATGCCTGTCGCACTTAATAGCAAGAATACTTTATCTTTTGTGGGGGAAGGTCTCGTCTAAGTAGAATTTATTTTGCACTTTCATAAATAAGAGATGCCAATTATATAGCTGATTGTCTTATTTTGTTTTACACGTTACAGATGGAGTCTGGAGATGATGTGGGGTACTTATTGTTCACTGTTTACGTCTTACTTTACACACTTCAGGCTGTTGCAGCTAGCTCAGGGGAGAGACTCTGACAATAGGTGGTACAGCCTGAGACATGCATTTTTCGTCCATTGTATCGAACTGAATCGTGATGTCTGAACCGAGGTATGAACCGAACTGTGACTTCTGTGTACCGTTCCACCCCTACAAGCCGCTATCCATAATTATCCATCCACCACTGCTAATTATAATTTGGAAATCTGTGTTGTCCCTACAGACATTGCACCAATCATTTCTTTTCTTACAGATTTTTATTGATTTCTTTAAAAGAGGAACAGCAACCACAATACTAACCTTACCAACTATTATAATAATACTAATAGAGGTATGATTAATGATAGTTTCTTGGGAGCGTTTTCTGAAGGATCGTCATCAGGACACACTGGATGCTGGTCACAAAGATACCATTTCCCTTTTTGGTGAAGTGCACTCCGTCTGCCAGAAATATTTTCCTGTCAAAATATCTCAGGAAGGGATGTTCAATGACTTCGCCGCCAAAGTTGCCAACAGCCTCTCTCATGCATTTGTTGACGGTCTTCCTGTCGACGTTGACCCTCCCTGGCGGTCCATTTCTCCACACTTGCCGCTCGTTGATACAGGAATATGCAATCGTCATTGACGGAAACTCGGCATTGAGCTGCATCAATTCCTGCTCCATTATGGATGCAAGTTTCTTGGCGGGCATCATTCCCAGATCGTTGCCACCAGCGTGGACGACCAAGATGTCAGGGGGACTCTGAGCGTTTGACAACTCTGCATAAAAACGGGGGAGGACGCCACTCCAACGCATGCCTCCTTTGCCAAACCACTCAACTTTGGCATTAAGTCCGAAGTTCTCCCCAAAGTTCTCATACGCTGCTTCCTCCCCTCGTCGGATATAACTTGACCCGATGATCCATATCTTGGTTACTGCTTTTGTCTCTTTTTTGTTCTCCTCCTTCCTCTGAAATGTGACATGGATCACAGTGGAAGGCGCCTTTTTAGAGGTACTTGGTAGCTCTGTGTCTTTCTCTTCTGAATCTATGATCATTCTTTCTGGGGAGGAGATCTTTGGGATTATTTTGCTGCCCTTTGTAATTTTACGGTAAGGCCTTTTTATCAGCAGTCTACCTTTACAGATCTTCCTCCTTTTCCTTTCTGGGGAGGAGATCCCTGGGATTATTTTGCTGTCCTTTGTAATTTCACCGTACAACCTTTTCATCAGAGGTCTACCTAAACAGATCTTCCTCCTCTTCTGTACGGGAGAGGTGCTGTCTGGGCTTCTGTTACTACTCTGTGAAATTTCAGCATAGACCCTCTTTCTTTTTTCCAGAGGCTTGATGTGGGCAAGTCTAGATGTGATCCCTGTCAGATATTGACAGAATGTGCTGTGGACTTTGAGTCCCAAAGGAGGATCTTTTGGATAACTGGTTTTCTGAGGGTGGCTCCTGGGTTGGCTCAGCGTCAACCTCATCTGAGCTCAGACTTTGCGGACAACAGAAGTCTATCAGATGGCTCATTGTAACAAAAGCATGTTGCAACACTTGGCTGGGTGTTATTCTCTGAGTAGGATCCAGCTGCAGCATCTGCTTGACCAGCTCCACAAAGTTCTCCAGGTCAGCCTTATCCCTCATGGTGTCCGCTTCTGACAGACGCCTGTCTGGCTTCTGCCGGACTTTCTTCAGATCCTCCAGGGAGCCGAACATGCAGTCGATCCACGGGATGCGTCCATACTCGTGTGGCGTCATGAGTTTCCACATATTTGGCCAAGTCTTCCGGTAAAACTGACTCGTTTTGAGTCCAGCGCTGAGGAAGTACCCTGGCAGCTGACCCTGAGTTTGCGTTATCTTCCAAATCATCTCATAGTCACAGCTCCCAGGGTAAAGCGGGAAGCCTAGGAACAGCTCGGCAGCAATGCAGCCCAGGGACCACATGTCTATGGCCTCGTTACAGGGGAGACCCAGAATGGTCTCAGGAGCCCGGTACCACCGGTGCTGAATACATGAGCCCTGCTCTGCTTTTGAGGCATGGCAGGCGGAGCCAAAGTCAATCAGTTTTATCTTTAATGGCTGCCGTACATGGTCTACCAGCATAATGTTCTCAGGTTTGAGATCTGAATGAGCGATCCCTAAGTTCTTCAGGAACTGCAGAGCTGTGGCCACCTGATGTAAAATAGGCCGGACGTCTCTTAGGGGAAGTGACGAGGTCGGTCTCATATTCACAAATTCCTTGAGATTCATGTCCAGCAGTTCAAATTCTTGACAGAGATGTGCTCTGTAGATGAATGAGCTGTCCCACCTTACAAAGTGCCACGTGTCTGGGTCGAACGGCCTCAGCTTTTGCAGGATGGAATCCTCTTCTTCTGCCGTAGTCGCTGAACGTTTCTTCGTTATCTTTACAGCCACCGTCTCATTGGTGGCTGACTTAACACACTTGGTGACTTTCGCAAAGGCTCCTTGTCCAATTAAGTCCAGGACTAAGTAGTCTGAAGACTCGGAGGAGAGCTGGCTTCCTCTGATGACTTGGAGGTCCGTGTCCAAAGAGGCAGCAGAGCAGGACTTCTCAGCCATTTTATGACGGGGAACCTGCTGCTTGTAACTCATAGCTACAGGTTAGGGATACTTTTCCAAACTAGTTTGAATGAGACGGTTAGAAATGCCAACAGCTAATCCTGACTTGTGTTCTGCACACAGAAACAAAGGCCAGTTGACTGATATGGTGAAGATTCCGGCGTATGACGTGTTGGCTGTGTTCTGGAACGTTTGGCACTATTGTGTCATATTCCACTGAACACTCAGGTCGTCATGGTGAAGGAGTCAACCAGCAGAATGCAGCTTTATAAGGAATGATAAATATAGATATCTGATGTTTTTTTTGTGTTTCTAAAATTTGTCATCACAACAACTGGTCCTACTTGAGCTCTATGGCTACATTTACATTTTCGTATACTCGGCATAAACAGGAGGCAGCGTGGAGACTCCGCCCGCTGTTGGTAGTTGCCATTGTAACGTAAGTAGCTTAGTCTCAGAGAACGAGACATCATGATCGATAATACCCAATAAGGAGGAGAAACGTTGGCGTCAGTGTCGGTGTTGCTAAAGGTCTCCGTTTGTGGCCGTTGAGACTGCAACACAACCCCGCATATTCAAAACCAAAACGGATCAGAAGTGTTTCCAAATGTCTTCGGTTTAGGGGCTCGGAAACGCCAGAGCAGGGGGAATGAGAGGGGGAAACGCCAGAGCAGGGGGAATGAGAGGGGGAAACGCCAGAGCAGGGGGAATGAGAGGGGGAAACACCAGAGCAGGGGGAATGAGAGGGGGAAACACCAGAGCAGGGGGAATGAGAGGGGGAAACACCAGAGCAGGGGGAATGAGAGGGGGGAACGTAGCAGAAGATATTGTTTTTTAAACCAAAACATAGCAATGGAAATGTAGCCTGTGTATTTGCAATACGATACCTCTGGTTCAAATTCACATGAACAATATCCATATGTCATCTTTTTTTTTTTCATGAATCAACTCTGGGTTTTACAAATATTTAAACAGTGACGAGGTGATTTCGTAGCCACTCTCACTCCCTGGGTTCCTCACCGTGATACCTTCCAGTTTATACTCATTGATTCCCATTCCCCGGTCCGCTGGTCCCCTTGAGATGAGATCATTTCATCCCATCCTTTCCTAAAACGTCTTTGTTAATAAAGTGCAGCTGAATTTGTATCTTGGACACCCTAGACTAACATATTGTGTAGTTTAACCACAGTGTTTCTCCGTGATGCTTAGACACTTTCATGAAGAACAATGTACAGATTTGTGTGTGTTTTTGTCCTTAAAAAAAACCTGTCCTTGACTGGATAAAAGCCTCATTATTAAGAGAATGAATGCCTTGTTTGCTAATCGACGACTTTGAAGCCATTAACGTAGGACCGTTTTCTTGACTAACACATATGTAACGCTGTTTTCTTTGAGGAGAAGATTTTGTGATTCAAGCCCTTGTCACTCACTGGACAATGTTCCTGCAGCCTGATGACAATTTACTGCAGTCTGGGGAAAATGTCGCAGGACGGACACACACACACACACACACACACACACACACACACACACACACACACACACACACACACACACACACACACACACACTTCTCTCTTAGCTGTCTATCGTGTTCGATGATGACGCTTGCTCTAGGAGTGGAGGTGGGATGGGGGTGGGTTCAGTGACTGCTGGTGCTGCTGAGTACGATCCTTGAGCCGCACACTCGTCCGCAGACACACACACACACACACACAGGAGTGGTTTACAACGGGTGTAGTGCAGCAGCAAACTGAGCAGTAACTTTTTGCAGCAGGAAAGTTTTAAATGCGGCTGCACAGAAAAATCAAAGGACAACCGGTTTAAATTTATTTGAAACCAATCTACTTTTTTTCAATAAAAACTGATGAAAAGCAAAATACTGGCCTAACTGAGCGACATATCGGCTGCTGATGTTAGTTACTTAAGTAAAGGATCTGAATACTTCTTCCACCACTGCCTTTAACTCAGGTGAAACACTGTGTCAGGTTTCTCTTTGTAGCTGCGTTCAGCCAGGAAATGTCATTTCAGAGATGAATTCCATACAATGGGTAACCATAGATGCGTGTGCTGCAACACACGTGGACAAATCTTTCCATCAAGGTCAACGGAACTAATTTCTATAATTCAATTCAATTTATAGTGTCAAATCATGACAGGAATTATCTCAGGACACTTTACAGATAGAGCAGGTCTAGACCACACTATAATTTACAAGGACCCAACAATTCCAGTGATTCCCCCAAGAGCAAGCATGAATGCGTAAGTGCGACAGTGGCGAGGAAAAACTCCCTTTTAGGAAGAAACCTGGGACAGACCCAGGCTCTTGGTAGGCGGTGTCTGACGGTGCCGGTTGGGGGTGTGATGAACAGTGGCAATAATAGTCCTTGATCGTCCTTGATGATGAAAGTGTTCCCGACTTCAGAAGAAAATTGCTGTGAGGGTTACGGTTAGGGACATTAGAGTGTGCTTGTTTCATTTTTTTCCAAGTAAATGTAAAAAAAAAAAAAATGGAGCCTAGAGGAGTCAAGGATGGAGCCTGGTTCAGAGATACGAAAGCCAAGGCCCTCTTTGTGAACACAATACGTTTAAAAGCCTCAGCAAGAGTTGAAGGTATAGCCGCCAGAATAAAAGCCATTTTATATATAAAAGAAACAAACAACATAAAAGCATGCCTCCTATGCTTTGGACTTTGTGAGATTATAGGGAGGTTGCACCACGTACGGCCGAGCAGGGAGCAGCTCTGGATAACAGCACAAAGCACGAACAGCAACAGTTAACGGTTAAGGAAACTGTGTCCGCACTCGGACACTTTTTGGCTAACGTTCTATCAGAATATCTGTTTAAATGTGAATATAAATGACCTTGTAATGTTTTCCGTTTATTGAATGGTGTCAAACTAAAGTGTAACTTCTTACCTTTCTAACAGTATATCGTTTTAACCATTACATTTTAGCTTTTGCTTTACAAGAGCCGGCCGAAGTAAGCTAACGCCGGTGAATTAGCCGCGCGCCACCCTTTGCCATACTCACACCTATCTCCCCGCTGTAAAAACTCACAGGGCGCTGCTGGTTTTTCGGGGTATTAACCGTATTAATAAGTCACCCAAATTAACATCAATGCTGCGGGACCGTACTTCCGTTCTTCACAATAAAAGACGTGCTTCAACAACTCCAAATGATGCAGTAAAAACTCCTTAATGGCCACTTTGAATGTAAAGCGTTGCTCAAGCGTTCTCACAGCTTTCTCTCATCAAAGTCACTTTCGTACACTAATTAGACATGTAAATGTCCATGTACATATATGAAAATTCACACGTAGATTCTTAGATGTGTGTAAATTGATTCTATTTGCACTTCGGGGGAGATCGCTCAGGAAAAGCACTGAGGAAAGACAGGATATATCCGGATACAGCCAACGGCTGCAAACTGTGTCCGAACATGGACAGAGTTACTTAACTGTCAAAGTTCCATTTAGCAAGGCACTTGACCCCCGGCTGCTCCGGTGGCCGCACTGAGCATGTCGCCGTGACAAAAGTGCATGCACGCTTCATCAACTCTGCCTGGATGAACAGCAGTTGGCAAATGTACTTTGCTAAAGTACTTTTTGAGTAATGGCATATGGCGAGGGAAATGTCTCGGGACTGTTTTGCTTCCCCCAGGGCGTCGGCACTGTTGGAGAAGAAAAACACATCGAGGCCGGCGTGCATTTGCTTGACAGAGGTGTTTTCACTCAAACTGCAGATGTTACGTTTTATTTCTGTGCTTCTCTTTACAGGATTTTCTCCTTGAGCCCCCCCTTCATTTTTCATGTGGTGGCTGTTCCCACTGTGAGCCACCTCAGGCTGTAAGACAAGTTGTTTACCCTTCACATGACTGAGCATAAGGACTCAAATCCTGCCAGTTCACACAGTCACATTGTCTGACTGCAACGCAGGCTGAAGTGGAAAGAAATCATGTTAGGGGGGCCGAAGTGCAAAGAGGTTCAATCAGACAGCGAGTGACTCTGACTGTTAAGGAAATTGCATTTTTGTTCTTTTTAGGCCCAACAAAGCTTAGCTAATGATGCAGCAACTATCTGAGTGATGCTCAGTTTGTAATGTACATCATTTGAGCATAACAGCTGTTGCAGCAGTGTTATGGTAATGGCGAACAATTTTCCTTAACATGTATCTCTGCAGTAAATGCTTTTGCTGAGCTTGAATGTTTTCGCAGCAATGTAACAGTTGGAAGAGACAGGGAAATGGCACCAAATGTATGACTTTATGTACCGTATTTCTCTGTTCAAGGACGATTCAGTGATCACGAACTTGACCTATACTCTTCTCCGAAAAACCAAATGAACTGCAATTGTCATTTGTTAAATAAAAATGCAATATTCTGAGAATGTACTACTTTTCTCTGTCCTACATCATCATCATCATTCTGACTGTAACCCTAACAGCCAACAAGCAATTTAAAGACATCACCTTAGGCTTTGAGCAGTCCTTCCAGAAAAATGCGGAGTTTTTTTGTGATCGTTGTGGGCAAAAATCCTTGATTATGCGGCACGTTTTCTTCAAAAATGCGATGGAATATGCGGGATATTAATGCAATTTTATGCGATGAAATTGCGGGAACTTGCAAAAACTGTGGTTTCATCGTGGCTTTATCGCGGGGTTTGCAGCTTTTCGATGATGTTCACGTCGCGTTATTACGTCACTTTATAACTGAAAAAAAATGGATGCTCTTGTGTGAAGTAAACGCAACATTTTTCAACTTTCTGCTAAGATATATGCGACTCTTTTGCAACAAAAAACATTTTGCGCGGAAATCGGCAATTTATGCGGCGAAAGTGCGGCGTATATTTGAAAAAATGTTGCCCCCGCATAAATATGCGGACTTTGGCTGATTATGCATTGAATTATGCGATCGCATAATCGCGTTTTTCTGGAGGGACTGTTTGAGTACTTGCGATGGGGCTTTTCACTATTTTGGGTGGATTATGGATAATAACTCATTGAAATGTAGACCTCAATTGGTTCAGCTTTTCATTCTTTGTGTACAGTAGGGACAGTGACAGATTTGTATCCCCCTAATAACTTCAAAGGTCAGGTCTGTACTTCCTACCTTAAGGAAAAAGGGATGCAGCTTCACAGTTTCTGACTGAACAAGGCCGAAGCTTAAGGCCACCTTAACGTCAGTTGCCCATTTGGGTCACTGCAGTACTATCAATACACTGTTCTCTATTTTGACCTCTCTTAATATGCACACAAACAGTAGTCCACAATACAAAGAAACCAATAAGAAATAAAGACATGGTTGGTCTTACCATCATGAGTTCCCTCTGGAAGGACTTCCTCTCCTTGTTCTCCATGTTCGTACACTCCTCTTTGAGTTTCTCCAGAACCGACGCCACCTTCTCCGGCTCATTGTCCAGCTCGGTTCGGAGAAAATAATTAAGTGGCAAATTCCCATACCCAAGGGCATCTGCAAATGCCCTCCAGTTGCCCACATTCTCCATTAAAACCATCCTCACTGTTGCGTAGATGTACGTAAGAAATTTGCAAGGCTTCAGGATCTGCTCCAGCAGCATTGTGGTTGTTAGGTCCGGCCCACACCAATAAATAGGCTTGACCTTACCCAGAACTAAAACATTCTTGGCATGGACAAGGCCTATCTTCCCCTGGTAGTATCCAATGAACCACTCTTTGGTCCGCAGCTGCCCTCGCAGTTTGATTTTGTCCTCGCTGAGCAAAGCAATAACATCCCCCTTTTTGTACTCCAACAGATAAGTACTCTTGTGCTGCCTATTCACTGTTTTAATCAACTTGCCGAATTTAAGGATGGTAATGCATCGGTCCTGAAACTTTGGGTATTTGGAAGTGACAGCCAGTGGTGAGAGGACAATCTTATCCACCTCTTTCTTTTTCAGAAACCTCCTCTGGCCCATTATCCTCGCTCTGTTCTTTGGTGGCGGTGATGGCGTTTGGACGCAAAACTGGGTGAGGATACAGTCAAGGGCGTCCTTGACTTGGACCCTGAGAGTAAAATCTGAGATGCTGTTGGGGTCATGCGATGTGATCATGTACAGGAGCCTGCTGACTTTCCCCAGTTTGACCTGAAATCCCTGAATCACCGCGGCACCCTCACTCGCCTTCACCTGATAGTTGGACATGTTGGAGTACAATCCCACCTGGAGGTCCTGAGGGTACCCCAGCACAAACTGGTGCTTCCCCCACAGCTGGAGGGCCACTGGCGGGGTGGAGCTAGCCTGCCGGCCCGCCTCATTTACCAACAATGTATTGGGGGCACAGTCATGCCCAAACATTGCCACAACTGTTTTGAAGGAAGGGTGAATGTGCTTGGGACCGTAGACGCCCAGAGTTACTTTCCTCTGCACGTGGTCCCAAACAGTGGTATTGTGGCTGATGTACTGTGCCTTAACCACAACAGCCACATACATACAAGGCTCTAAACTATCCAGCTGCACCTGGACTGTATCCTTGTAAATGTAAGCATTAGGGATGGGCGTGTAAGGCCCTTCTTTGCAGTCACTTCGAACACAAAGCACCTCTGCCGTGTGACAACTTTCCTTCTTGACAGTAACCAATACCTTCATCTCCAACGTGATAAAGGACCTGGTCTCCATGTTGCTCAGCTTGATCTCCACCACGGGGCTAACAGTGGAGCAGTGGTCACCATTGAGCTCCAGAGGAGGGTCTAGTAAAGCTTTCATGGAGATCTGCTGGTTGTCTCCATGGCTGACGTGGCCTTCAGGGATGTGTATGGTGATTTGGGTGTCCGGGAGCTGAACAACTCCTCCGTTACTGTCCAACCTGCACACAATGTTGGTCTCCACTGGCTGCGTCTGGCCCCACCCAGGACTCTGACCCAGGGAGTCAAGGTCATGGCAAGACCTGGCTAGCTTTCTATGGTTCAACCAAGCAGTCCTGAAGTCCTCCCTGCTCTGAAACTGCTCCGGTGAAGGAGCCTTAAGGCCTGTGAAGAATCCGGAGGAAGGTAAGATTGGATTCGACTGCGCCTGCAAGACTGACAGTTCTGAGAGACTGTGGGAGCGTTTACTCCTAAAAAACGGATTATCCTTGTGGAGGTTATGTCCAACCTCTTGATTTGGGCTGGTGGGGGTGGTATTGTTAATGTGGCAGCTGCTGAACCCATTGGTCATGATTGTACTAGTGTTAAAGTTTAAGCAAGATGATGGAGATGCCAGCGCATCAAACAGAATAAGATCTGTTGAGTTCCTTACACCTATATCTTTGCAGTTTTGATCTAACGGATCGATAAAGGGGTTCCCAGAGAGGGGACTGTTGTTGTAAATTGGGGAGGGCTTAAGGGTTATCCCTGTCCACTCCCCCAAACCTCCAAACTCCTTCGACCCATCCTCGTATCCTTCCCCGAGGCTGTCAATCATCCCACTGTCGCTAAGCATAGAGTTCCTGAAGTTGACCGGCTGGACGTAGGCGGCTGGGATGTAGCCCATTTCCATGTTGTTGTGGGCGTACCACCACTCTCCACCTGACGTGTCCAACACATAGAGGTGATCCCCTTTGGAGAACTTCAGCGTGGTGAAGCTGCTGGGGCAATAATCCTTTATGGCAACCACTTCCTGCGCAGCTCCATAGGAGGCTGAAGTATCCAGCCTTAAGGCACTGGGAGAAGGCACTGAAATGGAAAAAAAGATGTTAGACAGAATCTCTTAAAACTATTAGTGACAGTCTTCAGCCTTGATTGCAATGTGGTTTGGTAACTGGTTTGTTACTATTATAGATACGCGCACTTAATCACTAGAGCGCTGATTACTCAAATATCTGCAGATAACAGTGCTTATCTCATAATCAGACACATATATAATGGCCCAGTTGAAAGAATGAGAGGATGGTACTACAGATCAGACATAAAGGGTTGTGTCCTAAATGGTTCAGTGGTTTGGTTTACTGCATTCCAAATCTGTAGGGAGTACTTGATCTTGGAAAAAAGAAAAGTCCTCCAAACCATATGACAATATCATCGTTTATTCCTACCCTCTGATACAACCCACAAGAGCATATCCTAGAATAGCGCCCCTAGCGGTGGCAGGAAACCTCATATCTAAACCAGAGAAAGTCGGTCGTGGTTTTGAGCGCAAAGGTCACGATTTTAAACACGTCTTTAAAGTTGTGAAATGGTCCCAGTGTGGTTATGTTTAGGCACAAAAACTAATTAGTTATGTTTAGAAAAGGATCGTGATTTGGGTTCAAATGATACGTTATTTCACTTCCGGAATGTTACTCACTTGACGCTGAACATTATGTTCGTTAAGTTAAAAAAAAAAAAAAAAAACTTGCTGTTTACTTGTAGCACAGAACCTTTGCTTTTAGTTTCAAACAGGAATCCAAACTCACTCTCCCGAGTGGAAGTCCTGTTTGTTTGATCCATCCGTCACCCCAGCCTGCCCCCTCATGTGGATATTTTGGCGCCCTTATATTTCGTCGCCTTGCCTCCTGCTTTGCACAACTACTAGTGCCACTAGAGAGCACCGCCACTATAAACGTAAATGTAGGTCGTATATTTTGCCGCTTGAACAAACAACGTCTGAGGGCATTTTTCAGTCTTAACATTTTCAGCTCACAAAGTAAAAATATGAGCAGATGAACTGCATAATTTACTGCATCATCGTCTATTTTTAGTTCACGTCGTGTGCGTTTTATAGAGCATGTAAACAAAGCTGTAATGAAGCGCAAACTCAGAATAATGAGAATAATACTGCTTCCAACATATGACTGAATATTTGAACTGCAAACGATGAAAAGCACAAAATTGAAAACAACAAATTCTCAAGCTATTGAGTCAATTAGTTCTAATGAATCATATCTGAATAATTGATATTGTACCTCACAGTACACACAGTTTCTCTATAACAACAATGGCGTTAAACTGCCGTGGATACAGCAAAACACTGACTTTTTTTTAAGATTATGTTTTTGGGGCTTTTCCCTTTACTGACAGTAGATAGACCAGAAAGGGGGAGAGAGATGGGGGATGACACGCAGCAAAGGGCAGCAGGTCGGATTCGAACCCTGCGCCGCTGCAAGACTCAGCCAACATGGGGCGAACACTCTTACTGGGTGAGCTAGAGGCCGCCCCGCAAAACACTGACCTTTGACATCGTTAAGACTGGCCCCGGTGAACCCTTCGCTAAGGTCGATGAGCGTCCCCTCAGACTTGCAGCGAGGAAGGACGTTATTGTTGTTCGTCACTCTGATGATGCGGTGGGCAGCCATGGCTGGTGCTTAACATAGAATTAGCTCATTGACAGCTTTCCATCTGGATGGGAAACAAACAAAGCATTTCAGGGTGGGAGCGACCAGCCAACTTTATACACATCTGCATTCAGAGCATTAAGCCGATACTAGAATCTAGAGCAAATTCCAAAAGCGAGTATAAAGCCCAGTTCCGACCAAGACCCAATTTGCGACGAGACGAGTTGAAACTTCTTCTTGCAACGCGTTCTGAAAGCTGCCAGTTTACACCAACGAGACGGTGCATCATCTCCATCCATAACAACACCTCTTTGTACGTCAGTTCTAACTTCCGACTTTTAGGCTTTTGTCATAGCTGGATATATCATTTGTTTCGTCTAAATATGAATGCGGATAACGCAGCCCAGTCTCATGGCAGTTCGTGAAATGGTCACGTTATTGAATCTATTGATTCGTGTACTGAACACGCTGATGTCGTTATTTTCGTGTGGTGAGCACGGATTTTAAAGTAACGCATTTCAATGGGAAGCATATTTCGTGATCACAGAACGATCGCGCCCCGCGTTGAGGCTCCGTCTAAAACTCTGCCATTTCGACCAGCTGTTTGTAACATGAAAAATAAAATGGATTATGGATCATTTTATTTCTATAGTTTGTAGCTGACTTTAACAGCTGACTTCTCTATTGGCTGTTGACACAGGAGACGTCCCTTACGATCGTAATCAAATTTGAAACTGTATGAAACGTCTAATTAGATTAATTTACTTATTAATCAAAAGGTGCCGGAATGCCGTTCCAGATCGTATCAGCCCACTTTAAATCCCTGGTTCTTCCACATCAAACTTGGAACAACTTAAAAAGCTCATACTTAAAGGTGACCTATTATGCTTCTCTGTATTTTCTGTCATAGCTATGATGTTACAATGTCGGCCAAAGTATTTTAGAGAAATCCCTGTGGGCAAAAGCTTCAGATTTTCCACTGTGCTAAACTACCACTCTACTCTCGGCTCAGCTGGGTTTCTATGATTGGTCAACTGCTCCAGGCAGGCACTACTGCAGTGTTTTTTTTAAGTTACACATACTTGTTGTGTAACCTTGGCTGCCAATGTTGTTCATTTCTTCCCAATTTCGGGTCACATTACTGCTTAGTCTCGCATTGCAAGACCTCCCACCACAGTGCAGCGTAGGAGGGTCTGGCTAGTCCACACAACCATACGGGATGGGAGAAGAAAACGTTTCTTTAAACCAATCACAATAGTCTTGGGCGGGACGGCGCTAAGCGCCTGACGGAGCCACGGTGCCTCTGCAAAATAGCCTCAGGAAGGAACTTGTTTTGGTGGAACGTGTACGTTCAAAAGTAGTTTTAGGCGTGCAACAGAATCCTCAGATTGGACAGATAGTCTAGCTAGCTGTCTGGATTTACCCTGCAGAGATCTGAGGAGCAGTTAACCATAGTCCTCAGAAATCCACCAGAGTTTGGAACGCCAACACAAAGAAAGAGGAAGGGGACGGCCATCCCGCCGATAGAGGGACATCCGGCAGAATTAATGCCACCAACGGAGCTATCCCGGAAGTGGAACGTCGTGGATATAGACTAACAAGCCTTTATTGGTGTTTTTTCACAGTACAAAGTCCCGCTATATACTCCGTTGCACTTGCAGTCAGTCTCCAAAGACTGTACAGAGACAGCAACAGATGTGGAGACTCAGAGATGCAGAAACATTGACCAATCAGAATACACTGGGCTTTTTCGGGAGGGGGTCGAGTGGGGCCTAAAGGGACAGGCGCTCCAACAGAGCGTCTCAGACAGAGGGTGAATAGAGGTGCAGCAGCCATGGGCAGTATGAATCAAATAGAGTGTTTTTTTTTGAGCATTAAAGCATCTAAACGTGTTCTAGTAGAAACACAAAATACAATACAAGTAGCTGACAATGCTACATAATAGGTCTCCTTTAACTTCAGATGTTCAGCTGCTGCCTGCAGCAACACCAGCAGTAATCATTTCCTACGGCAGCCATCTCCCCCTCCTCTGGCTGCGAATGCTGCATTGCTCTGTGTATTCTAAGTATTTACATCTCTGATTGTGTCACACAAGTTACCAATTTCCTTTACTGAGATGTGATTCAATTTTGAGTCTGAAAACACACTCAGCAGAGGACAGTAATCTGATTTGGAGACGCAGTGACAAAATTGTTTTGCAGCAAAACGTTGTTTCCCTTCAGTCACAAGAGACTTTTATTCTTCCTGCAAGATGTTGGCGAGCAACAGTGGGAACATTGGCATTTGCACACTAATGACGCCATTTCGATCCGATTAAAAACACCGGCTGCAGAAGCTGCCGTGTAAAATGCCTTTTGCTGTTCACTTCATTAGCGCTTGAATGTTTGGAGCTGGATCTCTGCTCCGTGTTTTCCCATTAAAACGCTGAGGATTTTGATTTAGATGCAGGTATTTGAAAAAATAATAAAATAACGCCCTTCATTTTGTTACAGCATCTTCTGATTTCATCTAAAACCACGAAAAACACACAGCAAGTGAGCCGTCATTAGCAAGGAGACGACGAGCACTGAGTATAGAGCTTTTTGTCCTAAGCTGATCTGCACTCTAACAAATAAATCCGTGAAATAACAGAAAAGGTTCGGGCAGTTCATTACCTGGACTTTCCCCCGTAATAAAAAAAAACAAAAAAAAAACGGAAATTATGTGTACAGTTAAAATACAGAACATTTGAAGACAAAAACCTTCAAAAAAGCGACAAACACCGAAACAAAGTAACGAAAAACATCCAAAGTAGCGTCAACGAGGTCAAAAAAAGTGTCATAAAGGTAGAAAAGAGCGACCAAAACCATTGAACAAACGACGGAAAAAAGCGGGAAAAAGAACTTCAAATTTCGTAAAGAGCATCAAACGTAGAAAAAAAGTGACATAGCGGACTTGAATCGCCCAAAACAAACCTCTGTGGGGGACAAAAGTTTGTCAGAGCACAAATTATCATGCACTTTGAAAAACCCAAATACAACTGCGAATCACATTCTGTGGGCAATTTCTGTCAACACATACAGTCAGTTGAGGTGGTTCGGGCATCTGGTAAGGATGCCCCCTGGGCGCCTCCCTAGGGAGGTGTTCCAGGCACGTCCAGCTGGGAGGAGGCCTCGGGGGAGACCCAGGACTAGGTGGAGGGATTATATCTCTAACCTGGCCTGGGAACGCCTCGGGATCCCCCAGTCGGAGCTGGTTAATGTGGCCCGGGAAAGGGAAGTTTGGGATCCCCTGCTGGAGCTGCTACCCCCGCGACCCGACCCCGGATAAGCGGATGAAGATGGATGGATGGACATACAGTCATACAACTGTTAATACACGGATACTTCTTAAGAGTGTGGCTCTGAACAGCTGGGCAGAACTTCCTCCAAAAAAGTGTCTCTACACACATCAATAAAACACATGCAGAAATAACAAAAATGTGGCAAATCATTGGCCACATACCGTGAAGGTCCCTGTGACATCTTACTGTATAACATCCCTCATATTTATAAATGGAAACATGGGAAACGGTCATACATAAACCGGTCGCTACAGTGCACGTTTCCTCAACACTATCACTACTTCTTTAAAACAGTGAAAACTTCTGACTTTCCTCCTAATTCCCGGCTGCATCTGTTGAAACGGGAGTTGTGCCGAAAGCCATGCAGTCAAACTCCACCGGGGTTGACATTTCATTTCGCTGCGCCCTCTCTGCTCGCCGGGGGGAGAGTGTCGCCCGTCGATAAAACCCCTCCTCAGCGGGCAGCCAGAGCGAGGCTGCGATCAATAACAAGCCGACAGACAAAGACACTGTCACCGGCTTTGATATAACGTGGAGGCCATCCCCCCACTGACTGCAGCAGGAGGCGAGACAGATACAGGGGAGTGTGTGTGGGGGGGGGGCGGAAGAAGAAAATGAGGAGGCTGCTGTTCGCTGTGACGGGAAACGCAGCAGGAGGTTCAGTTCAGCTCCAACTGGATTCTTTAAAAACGACCCCTGCAGATCCATGCTGAGCCTCCTGGATACTTTTGCACCAGGATTTGAGAAGGAAAACTGACACAAGCATTTGAAGGGTGACTTCGGGGTTTTGTTTCCTACAACTTTTCCCCCATGCGTTTGTGTCTAAGTGACTGATGGGAACAACAATCTTTGACGTTGGTCCAGTATTAAGCGAGATCGCTGCAGTCGGCAGTCAGCGAAACAAGCTACAATGTAAGTTATAGGGAAATTGTGTCAAAGTGTCTGACAACATTATGGAAAGGATTTCTAAGGAGGTCGACCTTTCTGTTAAAGAGTAAGATTCTTTTTTTAAACATAAAAACATCTGCGAAATTGTGTTCGCTAAACCCACCAGACTCCATGTAAATCAACACAAATTTTAGCATCGTAAAATACACTTCATTCAAAGTCGACAGAAACTAAATAAAACTGAAAAGCCGCTTTGGTTCGTCTTTCCACTTTTCCAACAATCACAACTCTACAACTCTGGTTGAAATAAACACATAGTTTACCGATTTACATGTGAAAATATGTTCCATACACGCTAAAAGTACTGTTTTTCTGTGATGGGTTTAGCACTAACGATCTCAGAGCTGTTTCTGGTTACACAAATGATTTTACTCTTTTCAAAAAAAGTCTATAACTGTAGGAATCCTTTCCATAATGTTGTCAGACACTTATAATAAGACACAATAATAAGCTGAGCCTGTCAGCGGCAAGAACAGCACTTTTAGTGGACGGAATTGACGATGCACATTTGCCCCGTAGGATTACATCGCAGTCCGGTTCACTGCTAATCACAGCGTTCTCGCTAAATACTGGACTAAAGATTGTTGTTCCCATCAGTCACTTACACACAAAAACATAGGACAAAAGGGTCCAAGTTGGAAGAAAAAACATGAAGTTACCCTTTAAAAAGAAACACCAGTTAAACAAGACTGTGATACCGAGAGAGAGCTAAAAAATGAGCCCTCGTGGGATCTTAACAGACTGCTGGAGGGCATGTGGGTTAGCCTTCCTCAAAATTGGGAGGAGGAATGTTTTTTGTCCCCCACGTCTGCATCAATATGCGAGTCGGTGAAATGCTCTGCGTTATTAACTCATTTCAGTCAGGCTGACAGAGTGGAGGAGCGGTGAGTCGAAGGTTTAATTAGCCGCGAGTCGGCCGGTCCTAATCCCTGGATGAATGCTGCTATAATAACCATTTGCAGCAGCCATAAGCTCATGGAGGAGTTTATCGCTTTTCCATCACAGCTGTTTAAAATGAGCAGATTACGGGTTAGCACACGGCAGCACAGACCTGTTGGTGCGCGGCTTGAAAACAAAATCATGTCAAACTGAACCGATAGTAATACTTAACTCTACCGTTGAACTTTCTGTGTAAATATTCAAATAGGCAGTAATTCCAGATCAAAGGAGGAGGCTGAAGGGCTAAAAGTCTCTTAAATCATGATGAAATAAACCAAAGACAGACTCCTGACTCAGTCTGAGTCATGATTCTTTACCATCACTATAATACAATCAAATGAAAACAACTTTAAGGGCTTGTTAGCTGATTCTGCAAACCTTAAAGTACATTTGTTGAGTAATAGATGCCAGTGTTGTAGTCAAGACCACCTAAACCGAGACCAAGTCATCACCAAGACCAGAGTGTATCGAGAGAAGACCAAGACTTTGAGGGGTTTGAGACGGAGACAAGATTGAGACTTTGAGGGGTTTGAGACCGATACAAGACCGCGACAAGATCAAGACAAGACCGAGACAAGACCGAGACAAGACCAAGAGTTTGAGGGGTTGAGACCGAGAAAAGAGCAAGACTTTGAGGGTTTGAGACCGAGACTTTGAGGGGGTTGAGACCGAGACAAGAGCGAGAATTTGTGGGGTTGAGACTGAGACTTTGAGGGGTAGAGACAGAGTCAAGACCGAGACTAAGGGGTTGAGACCGAGAAAAGAGCAAGACTTTGAGGGGTTGACACCGAGACTTTGAGGGGTTTAGAACGAGACTTTGAGGGGTTTAGAACGAGACTTTGAGGGGTTGAGAACGAGACTTTGAGGGGTTTAGAACGAGACTTTGAGGGGTTGAGACCGAGACTTTGAGGGGTTGAGACCGAGACTTTGAGGGGTTTAGAACGAGACTTTGAGGGGTTTAGAACGAGACTGTGAGGGGATGAGACCAAGACTTTGAGGGGTTTAGAACGAGACTTTGAGGGGTTTGAGACCGAGACTTTGAGGGGTTGAGACCGAGACTTTGAGGGGTTTAGAACGAGACTTTGAGGGGTTTAGAACGAGACTTTGAGGGGTTGAGACCGAGACTTTGAGGGGTTGAGACCAATACTTTGAGGGGTTGAGACCGAGACTTTGAGGGGTTTAGAACGAGACTGAGGGGTTGAGAACGAAACTTTGATTGGGAAGAGGAATGTTTTTTGTCCCCCACGTCTGCATCAATATGCGAGTCGGTGAAATGCTCTGCGTTATTAACTCATTTCAGTCAGGCTGACAGAGTGGAGGAGCGGTGAGTCGAAGGTTTAATTAGCCGCGAGTCGGCCGGTCCTAATCCCTGGATGAATGCTGCTATAATAACCATTTGCAGCAGCCATAAGCTCATGGAGGAGTTTATCGCTTTTCCATCACAGCTGTTTAAAATGAGCAGATTACGGGTTAGCACACGGCAGCACAGACCTGTTGGTGCGCGGCTTGAACACAAAATCATGTCAAACTGAACCGATAGTAATACTTAACTCTACCGTTGAACTTTCTGTGTAAATATTCAAATAGGCAGTAATTCCAGATCAAAGGAGGAGGCTGAAGGGCTAAAAGTCTCTTAAATCATGATGAAATAAACCAAAGACAGACTCCTGACTGACTTGAGGGGTTGAGACCAAGTCAAATAGCTTGAAATGACTTTACCAAAGTCTTCGGTTCACACAACAGACGGCGAACAGAGAGGCAGATGACGAGTGTCCCAAGCTAGCTTCCCTGCCTCCTAATTCGCTGTGAGTGACATTTGATTTTCGCAATTTAAAGGACGAGGAAGCACAGATTCTGCCGATTCAAGTCCAGCTGAAATGATTGGCCGATTAAACACTTAGTTGATTGACAGAACTGTTTGGATCGTTTCCCGTTCCTAAAACGGGAGGATTTTTCTGCATTGAGTACTTTTACTTTTAATACATTGTCCTGATGATACTTACAGACTTTTACTTAAGTAACATTTTCAATGCAGGACTTGGACTAACCCTAACCCTTGGAGAATGCAGAGTATTTCTTACAGTGTGATGTTAGTGCTTTTACTCAAGTAAAGGATCTGAATACTTCTTCCAGCGCTGATCATATCATGTGTGAGTGAGTCTTTCTGCTGCTGCTTTGTGACAAAAAAACCCTCCGCTTGGTATGTGGTCAAGTACATTAGTCTGAGGCGCTCTGCCCTGGACCGCCACTGTTCATCACCAGAGAAAATTCATCCGTAAAATATTACAATCGCTCCTCTCTCCGCTCAGCATGAAATGTTCCCTGTTGAATGAGCTGAGATTTAATGCCACTTGCACCTCGGCGCTGAAGGAGATTCTTCAACCCGAAAAGAGCTTCACACTCAGAAAGAGGAAGTACCATTTCGAAACACGTCAACAAGTCAGCTTTAGGGCAGCAGATGGCTCAAGCTCCAACATTAAGTGCTTTGAATTCTATAATTTACCTCTAGCGTGTCTATTTGCAGCGGGGGGGGGGAGAGCCGAGTAACAACTAATGAAGCATTAATGGATGGATGACGGGACACGAGATCCGATCTGTGAACTGTGGGAAATGTGTTCACGTCATAAATTCAGATAACGGGCAAAAGAAGCTAATCGTCACATTAACCAGCATTTCGGAGTACATGTACCAGCGTTACGTATTCAGAATACAAATTATGAGTAACTGTATTCCGTTACAGTTACAATTTAAATAGTTGGTATTTAGAATACAGTTACATTGTTGAAATCAATGGATTACATGACGATACTTCTCTGTTTCACCAGTTTATTCACTCTCTGAATAGGTTGAGGCAACTCCACGCATTTCCCAGAAGCCCCAATATGAAAACGAAAAAATGAGCTATTTGCGTGATCACTGATAGCCTGGGCAGGAATGCGTTTCTATCTTGGAAATTCAAACAGCATTTCACATTAAAGAAAGAACAGGGAGAACTAAATATAACTGTGCAGTGCAACCTCTGCTTGCCAGCAACCAACCTCCTTTCAGCGTCCAAATTGCTCCCCCTCCAACCTGAAGAAGCATCTTAAAGTACGTTTTTTTTTTTTTTTTTTTTTTTAGCCAGGGGTAGTCTGCTGTAGTTTTACTGGTCACCTTGCTATTTTATAGTTGACGTGTGACTTTACATTCTCCTACGTGATTTACTAGCCCCAGAGCCGTTGAAAGACTGACTAGCCCCATTTGACATGCTAGCTAACGTTAGCTCAAATTAGCTCGTGGTAGCTTAGACTGCGGTTAGATTTTTGTAGTATGCAGTTCGGGACTACAAATACAAAAATCTATCTGCTTGTTTAGGTACACATTCAGCCATTTGGAACAGAAGAACACACCAGAATAGGCCTGTTTAGTAAGCCGCATTCCTACACTTATAAAATGGAATTCAACGTGGAAGTAATCCAAGTATTCAGAATACGTTACAAATTACATTTGTGGGCATGTATTCTGTAACGGAATACGTTTTGAAAGTATCCTTCCCAACACTGTCAGTGAAAAAGGCCTCAGCAGGTTTTGAACTGATGATGTAATGATGTGGATTAAATGAGGCGAAAATGCGAGTCGCCGTTGCGTTGTTCAATCGCGGCGGCTTAATGGGTCACAGTTTTACATCATTTCAACCTTTTAAACGGACATGTACTGAAGTTAGTGGATTATGAGGATGTATTACATCATCAGCTGGCCTTTCTGCCAGAAACTGAACGTTTAAGGGTGTTTAAGCACAGGCGTAATTTACCCAATAATCGGAACAGGGAGTGTGTGTGTGTCTGTGTGTGTGTGTGTGTTTGTACAACTTTATGCGTGCGTGTGTGCGTGTGTGTGTGTTGTGCTGAGCAGCCATTAAATACAAAATGGAGCGCACCTGGAAAATGATGACACGGTAGTTTTCAGGCTTACAGCCTTGACGGACGGGGGCGGGAAGGTGTAGTAAAAAACACAAAGTGTGTGTGTGTGTGTGTGTGTGTGTGTGTGTTAGTGTCACTTTGGAAATCTGTTTCTGTGCATGCGTTTGTTGAAAGAGGAAGACAAAGGAAACAACAGCAAAAAGGAGGAAGGAGAGAGGAAGGGAAAGAAGACGTGACGAGTGGGAAAAGAAGAGGACGTGGAGGCAAATGAAGAGTAACATGGAAGAGGAGACACGGGAAGGGGGGCCAAAAAGAATTGTCCGTAAAAACAGTTTGGAAGAAGAGGAGGCAGACGGAAGGAAGAAGACGGCAGTGACGAAGAAAAGGAGGCGAAAAAGACAGAGGATGAAGGGGATAGGGGAAGAAGAAGAGGTGGAGAGGAACAGGTAAGAGACATTAGGAGATGGAGAAAAGGAGAAAATACCAGCACAGAAGGAAGGATTGAAGTCAGACTCCATCTAATTAACTACAGGATGACTTCAGGCACAGTGTGTGTGTGTGTGTGTGTGTGTGTGTGTCAACCTCGGGGCAGCCCTGATAGAGCTAGAGAGAGGGAGGATTTTCAGCTTATCAGATGACCTTATTGGCAGGGGCTTTAAGGAGGCGTGCACGCGCTCGGCCGTGTGCGCACACGTGACAATATCGCGCTAATTGTCCAATTTCATAATTCCACTCACTTCTCCTCCATCTGCTGCTGAGCTCTCCCGTGTGCCTACATGCTGTGTCTAAATTAAAGAATAATTACCGGTAGACTCGAGAGAAGATGAAAAAGAGGAAAAGAAACACACGAAAAAAGAAAGGGGAAAAAAAACCTAGAATAAGCACTAGAAACTAGACCTTGAAAACCAGTAGGCCTAATTGTCATAAAAGACTTTAAAAAAAAAAAGTCAAAATGTAAAAGTAATGCAGCTATAAACTCCCCGTAAAGCAGCAATGCCCACGCAACACCATGTAGAACACTATAGAGCACCGCAGGCGGATAATAGGCTACCACGGCAATATACGATGGATGTGTGTCACGTGAGTGAAGCCGAATTCTTCTCCGCACATTATTCTGCTAGATTAGCGAACAAATTGAGCAAATGGTTGGTTAAAATGAGAATCAGAAGTAATTAAGTGTAAAATTGATGGTAATGTGGACTGACCTCCTGCTGGCTGGAAGCCCGAACGCTCGTGAGTGGCGGCTCAGTGATAAGAAGGTGAAAAATAAGAGCCGATGGAGAGACTTCTTCCTCTTTTTCTTTTCCCTCGTGTCATTTGACTTGAAGATCAAAAAAAGAAGAAGAAGGAAAAAAAAAAAAAGGTTAAAAAAGAATAGGTGAAAAGAAGATTATCGTTCGTCCCCGCCCCCCCAGTTCATGAAGTTTGTAACGGTGATAGATGCGCAGACACGCCGCTTCCCGTGTGCCTCTGCTCCGGTCTGTCGGAGCTCTGGAGGAGGAGGGCGGCTGTAGTGGATGCGACGGGGGTGTGTCGTCACTGGGTGGGGGCGTGGCCGCACACACACACACACACACACACACACACACACACACACACACACACACACACACACACACACACACACACACACACACACACTGTCATATATACTTGAAATCAATACTTGAGTTAAAGTCTCTTACCAGAAAATGACGTTGGTAGAAGTCACCTTTTAGAATATTACTTGAGCAAAGTATCTGATATATACTGTACTTAGGTAACAAAAGTCATGTAATGATATGAAATGTATGTAATTATGTAAAGTAAAAGTAATTTTAAAACTTTATTGTGGCTGCCTTAAAGTAAAGCGTACTACTCAGGGTGTCCACACGCCTTTCACTCCAACGTACGAAAACGTTTCTTGCAGTGACGAGTAACGAAGACGCTAGTATAGGGGGAAATGTAGTGGAGTAAAAGTGAAAGTTTGCGGGAATATAAATAATGAAGTAGAGTACAGATACGTACGTGATTGTACTTTGTTACATTACAACACTTGAAGTCATGCTGTAGTTAAAGGTGCTGTAGGTAGGATTGCGAAGATCCAGGACTTAGCCGAAAATGTTTAACACTTCTCAGTCCCTCCCCCCCCCTTTCTGCCAAAGCCCAAAACGTTCTCCTAAGCCCCTCCCCCCACAAGGGAGAATTAATGCGTGTGCATGAGCAGTGATTGACACCGCCCCCCTGGCCCTGATTGGTGCATCTGAACAGGGAGCGGTGGATTTTTGCAAATCGCACTACAGGCTGTAGGTGGCGCCAGAGGAGCTGGATTTGTTTTTAAATGACCTGCTTCATGTAGTTCTACTGGAACATAGGGTCAGTTTCAGCAAATATGACAGAAAGGGAGTTTTATAAGTCTTACCTGCTGTACCTTTAATTAGATGGAGCCTGGATCTGTTTTTATACCTTTCCTTTGCCTCAGCTCCTCTTGCTCCTTCCATTACTTCCTTTACTTGTCAATATCTAAATAATTGAAATGGCTAGCCTGCACTGATTCAGTCCTGACGCCCACTGCTAATGGCCATCCCCTTTCCATAAAAAAAACAAAAAAAACAGCACAGACAACGGAACAAAAAAAAAAAAAGTGAAATCAAGTCACATTGCAACAGCTTTTGGTTGTTATTTCTGTTACCATCATCAATACTCTTGTTTTTCGCAAAAGGGGCATTAAAGAGAGCAAACAAACGCAATGAAAGTGGCCCCCGGAGTCAGTAATGATCAACACGTTGTGTGTGATTTGAACAGGCCCTATAAATACAGTCGAGTGGAGCTGCGGGGGGAAATGACTCGTTCAGCAGGACGCTCCTGTGCTAATGAGGCGCTGTTCATTAAAAGGTGTGGTGATTAAACGCTGCCAGCGGGTGAAAAAAATACCACTGCGAGTGCTGTGGTCTGGGTCACTACATTAATAATAATAATAATAATAATAATAATAATAATAATAATAATGACAACAGCAGCAGTAGGAGCTTTATATGAAAATGTTTTCTCTTATGCATGCAAAAATGACGTGAATTTTTATTTATTTATTTATTTATTTTACGAGGAATACCTCTTGAGATGTGTCATCTCATTTTCGAGAGGGTCCTCGGTAGGACTGGACAGTACAAAGGACAAGACAATTACAGTACAACATACACATTCACTCACATACTAACTGCTGACAGTGGTCACGTGATTTAACATCACTACCAAGACTTCAAACTTAAGGATAATAGCTAACATGTTTGATTTTGTCTGAACGTCCAGACGGGAGACGGACTGACTGGGACTGAAGGCCAGATGTGCTAACGCTTTTGCGCCCACTTCGAGGCATATTTTTTTCGCAACATGCGCGTAACAGCATGGCGAGGTATGTACAAACAGGCCGCACTGAGGTAAAAGCGCAGACTGCCTGTCACGGGGACTGAAAATGGCAAATTGCGCTTTTCCGTGTCATGCATATGCATTCACGGGAGGGTCAACCCGTTCTCACTCCAAACTCGTGAAATACGGACGTTTGGACAGTGGCTGTCAGCGTCTGAAGCGGAGAAAAAAAGCGCCCTTCAGTAGAACGTATCGGGGAGAGCAACAGCTACACGGGGTTTAGTGAGTAGTATGTAAGGACGAAATTCCGTGTAAGGAGGATGGTCGGGGTGGCGGATGGGTCAAACACATGACTTTCACCCCAGGACACCGGACTTCGTGTCTCGCGTGTTTCCTGAAGTCGCTTTCTTCTTTAACCGTCCCGTTATTCCCGCGTGTCAAGGAAGCTGCATCAAAAGGGACGCCAATAGTCTCGACAAAGCGCGTTTAGTTAAAGCGCGTTATACAACGCTAAAGGCGACTTTTAGCGTCAATAACAACGACAAAGGCACTTGACCAAGCGTCGGTATTTTACGAGATGGGAGTGAGAATGTTTTGCAGGGTTTCAGTCAGATATTGGAAATTAGTCTGCGACACTGGATTTGCTCCAAAAGTCGTTGAATGTAAGGTCTACACTATTCGCTTTAAATGACAATCGCACTATTTAAAAGAGCATACAGTAACTAGAGAATGGCGGTGTGAATGCGGTTATGTTGAAAAGCTGACACTACCCAGAATGTATGAAAGAGGTGGGACATTTTAAAGTTTGAATGGTGTTTCTCCGTGACTGTATGAATGAGTAGATAGCAGGTGAAAACGTATGAATTTGCGTCAAATTTGAAAATTCCGTCCATTCGCTTGAATGGGGGAACATTTCCCCGAAAACGTTGAATATTTCGGAAATTATAAAAGTTATGGACATTTTATGAAGAAGCAGGAATGTCCTAATGGTGCTGAACATTTTGATGTTTGAAAGAAGTTTCTATGTTGAAAAATGTGGAAGGAGTTAAAAAAAAAAATAGATACGTAGAAGAAATATGTAGAAGAAATGGTGTGAATGCAGTGGCTTAAATAAAAAACAGTCTGGTCCAGTCCTGCCTACCTGGAGCAGATGACCAATCATAGAAGGCCGGCTTAGAGTTGCGTAAGACTTAGCCGAGAGTAGAAAAAACTGTTGAAACTGGAGCGTTCAGAACAGTTGGAAATCTGAATGTTTTAGCTCACGGGGGTTTCTCTAAAACACGTTTACCTCATTATTGAAGTTTCAAGCATAATATGTCCACTTTAAGGCCTTATTTATCGAATATAAGACATTTAAAAACTTTTAAGGGTTTTCAATCATTGCAATCATCAACATTTCTCTCCATTTTCCTGCAGAAAGATTTCATATTTGCAATGTAAAGGAATTCCACAGGAGCTGCTTGTATTTTGATGCGTGTTCGCTAAGCAGATTCCAACAATGTTAACTGTTTAAGACAAAGAGTCTGAAATGCAGACACATTCCGAGAGATTTGGCACAAGAAGCGGGGTGGGGGTAGGGGGGTGCATGACTCATTCAGAGCGGCCGTTGCTGCCCCAGAAGTTCAGCTCCTATTAGAGGCTCAGACTGGATTGGACACGTCTATTCATCTGGGCTGAATGGGAAACTGTGGGATCTGAAAAGGACCCATTCTATTCACTGCTTTATCAAGGACCCTCGCTATCAGCCTGGCTCGCTTTGCATCAGAATAACTAAGCGTTTGGTTTGTCAACCAGGTTGGTTATGGGAAGAGACGCCAGGAATTCTGTTTATTTCAGATGCTGCTAGAATACCTAGAGGAATTCCAGTAATCTGCATTATTGGTGTTAAGATCAAAGGTCTAACGGAAAAAAAGTGATGTTTAGGGCTGCAACGATTCCTCGAGTAATTTGTCATCGATGCAACTGTTAATACAGCCTGCCTATGGTTTTGTGGGTGTGTACAGGTGACGTGATGAGGACGGCGGGGATTGCAAAATGGAAGAAGGAAGAGAAAATATCGAGGGCAAGACAGGCCAACAGTGTGTAAAACCGAACTAGCTTACTGCAATAGCCAACCCAACGCGTAAATTAAAAAGCTTTGTCAGTGTCTCTCAGCGACGCAAAAATCCCCCTTAATGGTACATGTCCATGTGATGGCTCGTTTGGCATACAATCTCCTATTTGTTTTCGAAAAATACTTCACCGAAATGTGTTTCTGAAAAGATTTTAAGTGAGAAATAGGCCATGCAGTTGCTGAATTTGTCTTCATTTCGGATCGACAACGGTCAGTTGAAAAGATTTCCGTCCGCTTTTGAGAGGCGGCAAGCCGAGCCGGCTGCTCTCCATTTGCATAAAGTTGAATCCAGACAACTTTATGCAAATGAGGTTACCAGAATGCATTGCACAGCTGTTCCCATAGAAATGAATGAGAAGCGTGGAAATGACACGCTTCTCATGAAAGAGCAGCAGCTCGACCGTAGCGTTAGCTAGTAGTGTGAAAGAATGAAAGCCCGCATAAGGAGGCATGTTGGGAGGGGGGGGGGGTGGATGGGTCAAACAACACAGGACTTTCACCCAGGTGACCTGGGTTCATGTCTCGTTGTTGTCCCGCGTGTCACTGAAGCGTTATTGTGGATCCCACGCAACTTCTAGGCAAGTCCCGCCATACGAAGCAGCCCGATTGGTTGGAGTTAGGCAGTGACCTCAATTGGTTAAGGTTAGGATAGCCGATTGGTCAGGGGATAGGACCTGAACAAATCGGGTTCCGTTACCTGGCGTAAGCATGGACACCTTGCCAATAGTAGCGTGTGAATGCTATTGAAGGGCGGGTCATGCCTAGAAGTCACGTGGGTTCCATAATAACGCGTGTCACTGAAACGTACATTTTGTAGCTCCACTCACCATCTTTTCCTAAACCTGTCCCGTTCTTGTGCCGCAAGTTAAACGTACATCCCAACCAAACGTGTCATAAAGTGACGCTGACCCAGAGCGTCATAGAGACAGAGGGCATCGCGTCATGCTCTGAAAGCCACGCCCACCGGAGGGGAAAACAACTCCCCGCTCTCCGTTGACTTACACAGCGTGAAGGTTTCCTCCTCGTCAATTTCGTCTGCTAGCAAACAACAGAAACATGCCTAAAATCTGCTGTGTTTTAACGCCAAGTCCAAAGTTACGTTTGCAGCAAGCATTTAGTTACCAAATCAAATACCCAAATGTCAGTTTTAGGCTATGTGTCTGTAAGTTAAGCTAAAAACCGTAACTTCGATAACGTTAGCTTAAGCGTCAGGATCCCACAGTCTCCCCATTCTCCCTGCTGAGTCCTCACTTTTATGAAGACAAAAGTGGAAACATACGTGAGGAATCAGCAGGGAGAACGGCGAAAAACACTAAGCTAAAAAGATGTCTGCATTACTTTTGCAGCAAGCATTTTGTTACCAAGACGAATATCCAAATGTTTTAGGCTAACTATATGTCTGTAAGTTAAGCTAACACACGTCGACATAACGTTAGCTTAGTGTCTCCCCATTCTCTCTGCTGATTCCTCACATCTGTTTCCCCTTTTGTCTTCATAAAAGCTCAGTTTTTCGGGGCGGCAGCTTATGAAAACTTAAGTTCTGGGTTCTTTACATTGTTGGTAGTGAATATCACCACACAGCAGCTTTCAGACATTTTTCTGTTGTTTGCTAGCAGACAGAATTGACGAGGAGGAAACCTTCACGCAATACAAGTCAATGGAGAGCAGGTCTTTTCCCCTCCGGTGGGGGCGGGACTTAAATGTGCTCCGTCTCTATAAAGTGACGTCTAAAATGATTGCCAGGTGAGATTAGAGATCATCTGCCAATCTGTCCGGCAGGGGTTCCACACAATTTTGCATCACCCAGCGGAATTGGCGATTCAACGTTGGATTAATTAGTAAATTAGTACTAAAATAATTTGTAATTGTAATTTTGAGTGATGATCAGGATAAAATTACGGGAAATCAGGAGGAGAAAGCAGGAGAAGTCTTCTTCCTACAGTATTATTCTACTTCCTCTTCTCCCCCAGCCCCTTTAAGTCTCTCTCTCTCGCCTCCATCTGTCCATTCTGTTCACGGGAAGTTACTTATTCATCACTTTCTTAGCGGTAGCAGCGGGAAAAGGCCATGGATTAGTTGGCTGTATCTTCAGGCAAAAACACACACACACACACACACACACACACACACACACACACACACACACCTGAAATCTGCAGCCTCTCCTGTCCTTAGGCAGCATTTTTAGGATTTTGTGTTAATTCCTGATGATAAATGTATAACATTTGCATAATCATAAATCACCGCAGTATTCTTTTTTTTTGGTCAATGGTCAGTTTTCAATAAATGAAAATGAATTGTTTCGGTGCTTGAAATGAGTCTACCAAAGTCTTAGGGGGCTTTCACACCAGAAAGTCCAAACCAGGGTCCGGACCAGGCGTTCATGTTTTTGCTTTTGATCCGGTAAGTTTTGGTTTCACACTGCAGTTATGCAAGCGCGCTAAAGATCTATACGTGACAAAACTACGTCCTGCCGCCATCACATACGTGAGCTGCGTCTCCTGATAGCCGACAGCTGTCTGCTCTGAGCACATTCACCGTCACACACTCTCTCTCACGTACACACTAAGCACTTCCCCGGTCTTATAATGCATAGATAGCCTGCCAGAGCTTCCTGTATTTGGTCCGAAAGTCCGAACCATCCAAAAAATGCTTTCACACTATACTACAGTTTGATCCGGACCGAGACCACCTCTTTTAGTCGGACCAAATTTTGTCCGTTTGGTCCGGACCGTGATCCTGGGGAGGTTTCATACTTTACTTTACTTACTTACGAGGTAAGTGTTAAAGCCCCCTTAGGTTATATATGATTAAAATAGTAAATAAATGTCGCTTTTTGAGTAGGGTGGTTGTCAAACATCGTTTGGTGCGTCTTTCGTCCTCAGAGGGTTAACAGCAATTTACTGGTGAAAGAAGTTATTATTGTTAAAAGCTATTTGTATTCCATTTTTTTATTAAATCATTTAAATTCCCCCCTTTTTTGTGCTGACCTGAAAACTGATCCAATCCGTGACCCGATCCAAACCGTGAGTTTTTTGATTCGTTGCACCCCCCCCACCAGTGGCCTTGCATCCAGATACCAGGGCCCTTCATAGGAGAGCATTTGGGCGCTCTACAGCTTTTTTTGGCATTTTATTCGCGCTGCTGATCCGATTGCAAATGAAGAGCAGGTTTATTCCACGCTGAGACCTCAATCTGCCATTTGAGATACCAAATGATGCTACTTTCTGAAGGGCAGCCTTCAAATCCTTAAATCCTCAAATCCCTGGTTACTGAATGATTACCATTTTCACCGCCTGGATCCGTTGCGCCAAGCACATTCCTGCAGCGTTCATCTTCTGCTGCTCTTATCCACAGAAACGTGCAAAGAGAGCGAGCAGAAAGGGATAAAGAGTTAAGACACTCGAGACGAGATCCAGGAGGATCAACAGAGGGTAATGATGTCTTGCCTTCACAGATGGATGTACGCACCGTGTTTTGGCAGATGATACAAATTCATCTTGCTGAAGAGGAAGATGAGGGATGTCTGTTATTGATGAGGTCAAGTAATTTATGGCTCACTCAATTCAAATTTCACTCTGGATAGTTTCCTGAAAATAGCCAGACAACCTTGTAAATAGCCATTTTAGATGCTGTAGTCTGTGATAGATATATGCAGCTCTCCATTTATCAGTCTTGTATAAAGTGCTTGGAAGCAATACTTGAGTAAAAAGTACAAGTATCTTACCAGAAGAAGTTAAAGTCACCTTTTAGCCCGACTAGAACTACTTTTGAACGTACACGTTCCACCAAAACAAGGTCCTTCCCGAGGCTATTTAGCAGAGGCACCGTGGCTCCGTCAGGCACTTAGTGCCGCCCATGACGATTGTGATTGGTTTAAAGAAATGCCAATAAACCAGAGCACGTTTTTCTCCCATCCAGGAATGCTGTGTGGACTCGCCAGACCCTCCTCCTCCGCAGCGCTGTGGAGGAAGGTCTGGCCATGCGTGACAACGGATGGTTCCATGAAACACTCTTCACAAGTCATATTAAGGATAAGTTCACTACTACCATTGACTTTTGGGTGTTTTATAGCTTTATCCTGACTGAACTTTGACTGTCTGTGATTAGCCATCAACATCCTATAAGTCAAAATAATTCAGCTTTTTTTAAACCCAAAAGTTAGATATAATTTCATATAGGCTAAATAAGGTTTATGGACCATACATTCCAAACAATAAGTGTAAAACTAGTGGTAATAAGTTGGTGTTAGTTTATTCTGGTGGTAGTGGAAAAATTGCCCAAAACCTTTGAAAATGCTTTAAAAACGTTGTAAAAAACCCATCAAATGATTCACCAAACCTGCTTTTTTTGCAGTCTTAACAAATGTCTCCTTCTTCTGCTGGCCACTGAGCAGCTCCACTGGAGCAGTTGGGGTTAAGGGCCTTGCTCAAGGGCACCTCTGGTACCAAGCTTGCTTCCTTAACCCCTAGGCCACCACTGCCTTATGTCACGATACGATATTATTGCGATTTAAAAAATATTGCAACATTCTGCGATACATCGCAATTTATTACCTTTTTTCCAACTTCAAACTTTTCCCAATTTCAAATGATGTCCCCAAAAGGAAACTTTGTCAACATCTGGTTTTATCTAAAAAAAAGATACATTTCTCCATTTTGTTCATCCCACTGCAAAATGGGATTGTCAAGCAGACAAACGGACCAACATACATATATATAATAATAGATCCATACTTGGCGTCTGTGCATCGATACAGTATTGCCACGGAAAATGTCGCCATACTATGCTGTATTGATTTATTCCCCCACCCCGCTAAAAACATATAAACATATTAAAACAACACAAATTGCATTAATTTCATGACTAATATGTAAACACACGAGCAAGAAATGTGTATTTGACTAAAAACAAACGTACTGCTACCAGGCGCAAGAACGCAGCTTTAAATTCAGTTTTAGGTGAAGAATGTGTGTTAGACAATGTGGCTGCGTTCAGCTTTAAAACGTACGGCGTACTTCGCTCCGGTCCGAGGGGATTTACTTCAGTGATAAGACAGCTTCTCAAAACGACCGATACAGAGATATAGATACAGAGAGTCTGCCCAGGGAATTTCATTCTGCGGCTCTGCTCTAGTGAAATCATTATCTCTCAACACTTTGCTGCCGCCCACTTCAGCGCAACACCAATTACCCACAAACCCCGGTGTCCACAGGATTCCCATGGCAACCTAAGAGGTCCGACTGGATCGCCCGTGAGACTTTAAAGAAAAGGTTGAGAGCACCGATAAACGACTCTCTTCATTACCACAAAGCTGTTACGCAGTCTGATTTAAATGTGCCAATTACAGGCAGACAGACACATTTATATGAAACCTCCCTCCGTCCTGAGACATAAAGACAAGATTACATAAGAAACCATCTACAAAGTCATTTGAACTAAACAGTTCATTTCAGTTCATCTGTAAAGCAGCAGTCTGGGGTTAATCACATGACGTTAGAGTCTTTTAGTTTCCACAGAGAGTGTCGCTGAGCTGCAGGGGGAGGGACAGGCACGTCCAGCTGGGAGGAGGTCTCGGGGAAGACCCAGGACTAGGTGGAGGGGTCATATCTCCAACCTGGCCTGGGAACTCCTCGGGATCCCCCAGTCGGAGCTGGTTAATGTGGCTCGGGAAAGGGAAGTTTGGGGTCCCCTGCTGGAGCTGCTACCCCTCGTGACCCGATACCGGGGTCGCGGACGAAGATGGATGGATGGATGGAAGGAAGATGAGACACGTAAGTTGATCAACTCACACTGCTAAAGCCTGCAGATACACTAAGCGAGCTCTGTGGATTTTGTCCCCCAATGTTAACAATCATATTGTGTCTCGTGAATGGACTCGCTGTGGACATTTTCTGTATTAAACCAGACCGCCATGTCAGTGTTTTCCCTGGGTTTGTGGAAGACGGTACACTAAATGACTCTTCAAGAGATTCCAGGGTAGAGTCGGGGGGGGGGGGGGCTCCTGTCGTCTCCATCGTTTGGCGTAAGGTCATAAAACTCAGTCCCAGTCAGTCTTTCTTCCGTCCGGACGTTCAGACAAAATCAAACGTGTTGGATATTATCCTAAGTTTGAAGTCGTGGTAGTGAAGTTCAATCACGTGAACACTGTCAGCAACCAATGGGTGCTCACCCTCCAGCACCAAACAGGAAGCAGCAAATGGCTAGAGCTTGTGGTGTTTATGATTGCTATGGCACCATGCTAAGCTAAACGCTAAAGAGGGAAAGTTGCTGATCTTCAACCCTTCTGAAGAGAGTCATCCAATGGGAGTTTTACCGATAAACGATAATACTGGAGACGTTCATCTGTATGTACGGCAGAACAGAACATCTGCAGACTTTCACCTTAAGTTACCAGCTAACGCTAGCGGTAGCTAGCTAGCTAGCTTGGTTACATTTTTCCAAAACGAATCTTGTTGTAGTGTGTGACCCTGCAAGATCTCCAGTCTTTAAATATTATGAGTCTTTAACGTTAGATGTGAGATGGTGTCAGAGTGTAGTCTTTTCAAAGTGTTCTAGTGTATCGTAGGCATAAAATGAAAACAAATGAATTACTATGTCAGCGAGCAATCTTCCAGATACGTTACCTAACATTACCTCATGACGTTATTAAAAAAACATTATCTGACAGCTTTAGTCACTTGTTCGAAATGTTACGTTTTTCAATTACAAAATGCAATTTCACATCATTTCGGACCATTATGATTACCATATCTGTGTCCAGCGGTGGAATGTACTCCAGTACTGTACTTAAGTACCAAATGTTGAGGTACTCAGGTACTTTACTTGAGTCTTTTCATGCCGCTTTCTACTTCTACTCCGCTACATTTCAGAGAGAAATATTGTACTTTTTACTCCACTACATTCATCTGTTACAGCTTTAGTTACTAGTTACTTTATACGTTAAGAAAATCTGATGTTTTATTATAAATTCAACTAGCCAGCAATATAACGGCCAGCGTTGGTCCAACATCTACAGCATTAAAATGCGATTACTAATCGGACTGAATTTAAAATGCAAAATTCTGTGTTTACAAATGATTAACTGATGCACCTTCACCCCGCCTCGCTCACTTTCATCAGCATTAATCTTGCACCTCCTCGCTGTGCTCGCCTTAATGTTTTTTCGGCCTTAATTTGCCCGAGCTCCTCCCCCATCCATCGTAATTATCAGCCATGATTGATGGCGCTGCCGACGAGACAGGACGTACACTTTATGAGGCCGGCGGAAGACATCACACTCGGCTTGTGTGAGTTTGTGTGGCTGTTAAAACCCGAGAGAGTTTAGAGGGCCTCCTGGAGTCGTATTAATCTCATTTTGCTGGGCGAGCTGGTGAAGCGTGGGAACCCATTGGAGGACCAAATGAGAATTAAAGCTCCATAAAAAAAGGTTAAGTGGCTGTTTCACCTCTAGACCAAAACACTGTGTCTCACTTCTCTTTTTTGATAGTTTCTCGCTCCTCGGTAGAACTGGAAGTGTTGTCGGCCCTCCTTCGTGAAGGCCGTCACAAAGCTTTTTATTCCTGCCCCTGAGGATTAGTCTTGCATTGTCAGACCTTCCTCCACAGCGCTGCGGAGGAGGAGGATCTGGCTAGTCAACGCAGCACTCCTGGATGGGAGAAAAACATGCTCTGGTTTATTGGCATTTCTTTAAACCAATCCCATTGTCTTGGGCGGCGCCTAGCGCCGGACGGAGCCACGGTGCCTCTGCAAAATAGCCTCTGGAAGGAACTTGTTTTGGTGGAACGTGTACGTTCAAAAGTAGTTTTAGTCGTGCGAGAGAAAGCTCAGATTGGACAGATAGTCTAGCTAGCTGTCTGGATTTACCCTGCAGAGATCTGAGGAGCAGTTAACCATAGTCCTCACAAATCCACCGGAGGTTAGAACGCCCATCCAGCGCCCGCGTCGTTTAAAATAGCAAACGCACATGTGGCCCATGGGCGTGCTGGTCTTACAGGGAGGTGTGTTCAGGTGCATTCTGGGTGTGCTGGTCTTACAGGGAGGTGTGTTCAGGTGCATTCTTGGCGTGCTGGTCTTACAGGGAGGTGTGTTCAGGTGCATTCTGGGCGTGTTGCTATCTTGAGGCCAACACACACACAGGGACGCACAGCAGCACACACACACACATGCAGAAGATTCCAAATAAAAATATTACGGTGCAATTCCTCCATCATAATAGAAATGCGCCAAGGTCCAAACGCGCCTGGCTTTTAAAGGGAACGGGAGATGATCTCTGATTGGTTTATTGCATGTTACGCCCCAAAACACACCTCTGAATTAATGAAGACACTACGTACAATCCTTTAGAACCATGCGCAAAGCGCACGGACCCTTTTTTCCGCCGTCAAACTAGCGGATGGTGGATTTGGACGCGCCCTGAACGCACCCCAAGTGTGATTTGTATTCTCCTGTGTGTCAGTGTCAAAGAGAAACAGCTCCAACGAGATTTCCAAAAACACAAAGTCACTTTGTCAAGATCGGCGTTGTCGGTGCACAGTTTCTTCATCGAGCTGTTCTCTGCGGACGCTGTGAACCTCGTTTCCCCCTCAGGATTTCAAAGTGGCTCGAGGCGGAGCTGTGTGACTGACACACGGGTTAATCAAGTTGTACTTTAATCTCGTTGAAAAGCTCCTAGCTGGATTCCTATTATCATAATGAGCTCTCTGTTGTTTTGTTTTTGTTTTTTAGGTTCTCGCCGCCGCAGCTGCCCGAGCGCTCACATCAGAGAGAGGGCACTTCCTTTCGCTGAAAGGTCACCGGTTCATCTGCGTGTCTTTGAGCGCGATGCTGACCCACTTCCTGTCCTCTGGAGCGAATATGTTCAGCCGAAAGTTGTGCAGCTTCTGGCTACTAATTTCATTTCTTTTGATTTCAAATCGATAAATCCGCCTCAGCAGTCTGTAGTTAATCCGGTTGTAATCACCACTTGATTTAACATCTAATAAATATTGATGAGAGAATAAAAGATACGTTCATGTGCAGGCAAGAAAAATACCAGCAATCTCAGGCTTCACTTAAAAGCTGTTACACTGTAAAAAGAGCTTAGTTGTCTCAACTTAAAATAACGAGTGAACTAGCTGAACTGAATTATTTTGAGTTTTAGTAACTCTTTCTGGATTGTGCGGCCAACGTAACGATAAGAGTTGAGGGTACAACAATCATTTGTCCCTCCAACTAATTCCCAAGTTTTTACAATAACTTATTTCAAGTTTTACTAACAACTATGCTACGTCTACACAACTAACTACCACGTTTTTTATTTTATTTTACACAATGTTCCAGGTCCGTGAATTAACATGCACAAAATGAAAAACCTTTTTTGTTACAGTGTATAATGGTGAAAGTCCACTGTTCACCCTTGTGTTGTCTTCCCGTCAACCATGCTTTTTTGTTTTTCTGGGTCAAAATTAAAAAAAATAATAATAAAAAATATATCGAAAACGAAGTGAAACTAAGTTTGCTTCAAATTGACCGCCGCCAACCCGCCAAATGCGGGTAAAAATTAATTTTGGCGGGTAACAATGTGAAGTTATTAGACAATTTGGCTGGTGATAAATGAAGCAAATAACACTTCGTCTGTTTGGGTCGGCTGGCTGCAGAAATGTTGCCAGATTGGTCCGTTTTCCGCCAAGAAATTTGGACGTTTTTGTGGCTTGGAAACGCAATCTTTATCTGGCAACACTGCTTGTAATTGTAATCCCACATTTCTCATGAACGCTACGTTGTGACCGGTCGTGCAACCGTTGGCTACGTGCCTAGCGTGCGCGGTATCAATTACGACAACGCTGAGGAGAAGGAGAAGACGAACGGAACGGCGCAAAACAAACCAGAGGAGCTGAAATTAAAGTAAAGTAGTTAGGAGAGAAAACAAACAAACGTGTGTCTAGTGGAGAATCCGATTGGCTGGTAACTTTAAAAAAAATATACTAACCACGTTGGCTGGTGATCAAAAAAGTTCATTTAAAGCCCTGGTTATAAGGGGCCCGATATATGATTATGCTCAAAAACAGCCATGCAAGAGGTTATTAAAACTAAGGAAAGTAAGATTTGAGCACTTGCTTTACAAGTTTGATTAATTTCCTGTTTAAATGAATCTGCTTTGATTTAATTTAGGTTGTACTAGTCTCGCATTGCCAGCTCTATCTCCACAGCGCTCCACAGATGCATTCTGGGAGAGGTGCTTTTCTTTAAACCAATCACAGTCGTCTTGGGCGGTGCTAATCTCCGGACGCAGCAACGGTGGCTCTGTTAAATAGTCTCGGGAAGGAACTTGTTTTGGTGGAATGTTTGCACTCCTGCAAAAGAAAACGCCACGTGCAATATTAAAAGAACTGTTGACACAAGGGTTAAGAATGAAATATATATGTTTGTAAAGTCCTGATTTTTGTCCTGATTTTTGCATTTTGTCATGTAGGGGTATAGCTGGGATTACCTCTTTGCCTTGTGTGACTGATTTTATTCACAGCTCGATGAAGAGCAGTTTGACATCGCTAATCTTCTCTGGTGAAGTCGGGGCAGCCTCTCTAAATGTGTTTGAAGCGTTGCCGTTATGACCTGACGGCAGCTTAGCTTTCACCATATGGTGTTGTGGTTGTCGGGAGCTGTTTTTGTGTGTGCGGAGGGGGGAGGTTTCAGGAGAAAGATTAACTCTGTGTGGTCGCTGTCACGCTGGGCGCTCACTACAAGTGTCAAAAACACTGAGGAGAAAGATAGGTTTACTGCTGCACGAAATGGCTTTTGACATTTCTGTCTGTATATGTTGGAGCTCTTTTAAGCCAGTGGGTTCAAAATGTGATACAAACTAGCTACGTGTGTCTGCTATTAAATGGTGTAGCTGATATCTCTGCAACCCAAACAGAAAATGCATGGTTTACTCTCATACCCAAGGAGTCAAATGTTACAATGTTACCCCATAGTCCAGGTTAGTTGTACCAAACCCTGGGGTTAAATGTAACAATATGAAATTAGGATTATGACAAAAACTGGATATTGAAACTTTTAACTTAACACTGAACAATTACTTTTTAACATAATATTTGTGTGTGTATGTGTTGAAATGCACTTTTTTCGATACCAATTTTATAGAACAAATAGAAATTATAACGTTACGGCACAAATCTTTATTTATTTCTTTTATTTATATTATCCTACTACGTCTCTGTGTATCGTAGAGTTTTTACGTTAGACAGCCAATCACAGACATTATTAGATCTTGGTAGAAGCACGCTGCGTGCTGATTGGCTCTCTGACGCTGATGAGATTTACTCCTTAGGTATTGAAATTGGGTGTTAAATGATGATGCATTTTTCAATACTCAAAACATAGTAGCCTATAATATAATGGAAATGCTTGCATATTTAAAACATTATTACATACTTACACAAGAAGCCCAACGGCACCAGACGGGAGGCTCCAGGCTGCAGCCGTACAGATTTCGGCCGCTCTTTTTCCCCCAAATCGGCCCCAAGAGTGCATCGGGCCTTTGGGGATTCGCAAGAACTGCCAGATTGCCAGTCCACCTATGAGTGTGGCCCTTGGTTGAGTTGGGTACCCAGCCCTAGTGTGAAACAAATTCATTTCTTTTAGTTTAATGCACCCAGAACTGTGCAAACGCTGAGACTAAACTATAGATACTACTTATCCATCAGCTGTCGATACCCCTGACGTTTCACAGAAATAAACATTTTTCTTTACTTTTTAATACATTTTTCTGTTAATAAAGGAAGAAACGTTTGCAGTTAAGTCCAAATCTGGAAGCAGTTCACCTACAAATGTGGGTGATATGAACATTTTTAGCAAACGTACAAGCAAACAAAAGGTCGCAGGCTACAACTAATACAACTGTATTCATGTCTGTACGGTCCACCTGTCTTCGAGTGAAAACCTTCCAGCTGTCTTCTGTTCAAGAAGCGCATGAGCCAAATTATGGAAGTCTGTTGCACGATGAAACATCCCGTTCTCACTCCCAACTCGTAAAGTACTGACTCTTTGGCAGTGGCTCTCAGCATCAGATACAGATACAGTTTTCAACAGTTTTGGTTGGCAAAGGTCGGCTTCCTTTGCCGTTTTTCGACGTTTTGTCACTTTGGTCGACATTTTTGGGGCTTAAGTAATCTATTAACTTCTTTACTCATTTTTGGACTGGCGGCACCCCTACAGTAGCATTTGCCTATCCTGGTTATGCCGCGGGCCGGCCCTGCCTCCGTCTGCCTCGCTGACTTGTCTTAGACGTGTTTGTCTCGGACCTAAACAGCTGCTCTGCTGCGAAGACGGATAAATCGGGCCAGAAGCCTCGCTGACGAGCTTTTCTCCCAACATGACGCACTCCCAGCAGCTATGTGACCTGTCTGTGATTTGATTCGCCTAATCAGCTGACTATCGGGCTAAAAATGGCTCCGATGACCCAGCTGGCGTTTGTCAGACAGTGGCGTGCAGCAGGTAACAACTATTACATAATTGCCAATTATTGTTTTTACATAATAGCGGTTACCGGTACCACCCCATACCCTTCTTTCTAGCCTCGCCCCTGGGTATGACTGGTAATTGTTGATTTTGTTTGTATATGCCAAATTGTAATTATATATTATGTGAATATTGGTCGGACTGTTGAGCCAAAGCTATCCTTTTTGTAAGTTGTTGTCACACGTTCATAGCAACAAAAATGACAAGGGGGGGGGGGTATACAGTTATATAAGAGGCACGGGTTACTTGATAGGCTGTGTATTTGTACTAAGTTCAGGTATCAGAATCGGTATCGGAAAGCAAAAAAATGGTATCGACAGTCTAGTATAAATAAAGGTTGAATGAATGAATGAATAAATGAATGCTTACGATGTTGTTTATGTCGCTTTGGCTCGTAGTGATTCATCACTGACCGTTTGTCAGTCCACAGTCTGTTCTGTAAACCTGTTTATTGTCCTGTCAGTCCCATTAGCCCTTACTGAAAAGAGGAAGTAGATATGTAGGCCATCAGGCGTGTGTATGTGTGTGTGTGTGTGTGTGTGTGTGTGTGTGTGTGTGTGAGGAGTATCCAGCACTCTGATCCAGGATCCTCTCTAATCCGATTGGGGGGCGGGGGAGTAGGGTGAGAGTGGAGGCAGGAGAGGATTATGGGATTAGGAAAATGGAAGATGTGACATGAGATGGCCACTCTGCAGCTGCACAGCCCTGCGTGCTGGCACGGTTGAGGCCGCCATGGCAACAACAAGACACCTCCAAAAGACACCTATTTAGTAAAAGTATAGTCTAATGTCATCTGCATACTGGAGTATGTTCAGACTAAAACATTTGCATGTACTGTGGTTGTCAGCGCTGGAATGTAACTAAGTACATTTACCCCAGTACTGTACTTAAGTCCAAATGTTGAGGTACTTGTACTTTACTTGAGTCTTTTCATGCCATCGACGTTTTCCTGTTTGGTGCTGGAGGGAGCGCACCCATTGGTTGTTGACGATGTACACATAATTTAACTTCACTACCAAGACTTAAAACTTACGATAATATCAAACAAGACGGGAAACAATTGAGATGACGGGAGTGCCCCAACTGCAGCAAGACTCCCATGATTTCATTCCAGTATTGGAAATGTTTCTGCAACGGTGGAATCAATTGAAAAGTCGTTTGTTGTAGGGTCGACATAAGTAGTAGATGAAGTTTATTAACAACAGACCCCAATGCTCTTCATGCTGAATCTGCTAAGGATTTAATACCAGCTTCATACTTAATTCAGCATGTGTGAAGTAGTACCTCCTGTTTCAGCTTTTACCTGCTGTTCTTACTGTAGTTGTGTGCAGTTTCCCTGTGCATTTAATGGATTTTTACCAACATTTCAGGTGTGCTCACTTCCGGTTAACGTTTTTTCATGTCCAAAGCCGCATGTCCCTGCTTTTCATCCTGATGTCTGTCACCTTCTTCTTTCTTTGTGTACCTGTCCGAGTTTTCTCTCGCATGACTAAAACTACTTTTGAACGTACACGTTCCACCAAAACAAGTTCCTTCCGGAGACTATTTTGCAGAGGCACTGTGGCTCTGCCCGGTGCTTAGCACCGCCCAAGACGATTGGGATTGATTTAAAGAAATGCCAATAAACCAGAGCACGTTTTTCTCCCATCCAGGAATGCTGTGTGGACTCGCCAGACCTTCCTCCAAAGCGCTGTGGAGGAAGGTCTGGTGATGCGAGACTAGATTCTCACTAACATTTGGAATAGAACAGTAATGTGAGGCAGCAACATACTTGTCTTTTAACCAGACCTACGTTAGGCCAATGCGGTGTGAGAAAGGGAGAACTTGTAATGCCAATGTCCAAAGCATTAAATAACTATGAGTGCGGTGACCCATTTATTTAATGATGGCATGCTAACCGTAGCACAGATATATTGATAAATTGTTTTTTATTCCAGGTAAATTTCATTCTGCTTTCCAGGTAAACACTAATCAAACAATTCCATTGACACGCCATGCCGACACGGTAAAAGGCGGTTTGCTTTCCCGCTTGCCACACACCTGTACCTGTGGCTGTTAATTACCTTTATGCATTTCCGGTGACAATGCTCCACCCAGGGATCAAACCCAAAACTGCATATACAGTGGGGAGAACAAGTATTTAATACACTGCCGATTTTGCAGGTTTTCCTACTTACAAAGCATGTAGAAGTCTGTAATTTTTATCATAGGTACTCTTCAACTGTGAGAGACGGAATCTAAAACAAAAATCCAGAAAATCACATTGTATGATTTTTAAATAATTTGCATTTTATTGCATGACATAAGTATTTGATCACCTACCAACCAGTAAGAATTCCAACTCTCACAGACCTGTTAGTTTTTCTTTAAGAAGCCCTCCTGTTTTCCATTCATTACCTGTATTAACTGTACCTGTTTTAACTCGTTACCTGTATAAAAGACACCTGTCCACACACTCAAACAAACAGACTCCAACCTCTCCACAATGGCCAAGACCAGAGAGCTGTGTAAGGACATCATGGATAAAATTGTAGGCCTGCACAAGGCTGGGATGGGCTACAGGACAATAGGCAAGCAGCTTGGTGAGAAGGCAACAACTGTTGGCGCAATTATTAGAAAATGGAAGAAGTTCAAGATGACGGTCAATCTCCCTCGGTCTGGGGCTCCATGCAAAATCCACTGATGATCCACTGATCATCAATGATCATGAGGAAGGTGAAGGATCAGCCCAGAACTACACGGCAGGACATGGTCAATGACCTGAAGAGAGCTGGGACCACAGTCTCAAAGAAAACCATTAGTAACAATTAGTTTAAATCCTGCAGCGCACGCAAGGTCCCCCTGCTCAAGCCAGCGCATGTCCAGGCCCCTCTGAAGTTTGCCAATGACCATCTGGATGATCAAGAGGAGGAATGGGAGGTCATGTGGTCTGATGAGACACAAATAGAGCTTTGTGGTCTAAACTCCACTCGCTGTGTTTGGAGGAAGAAGAAGGATGAGTACAACCCCAAGAACACCATCCCAACCGTGAAGCATGGAGGTGGAAACATCATTCTTTGGGGATGCTTTTCTGCAAAGGGGACAGGATGACTGCACCGTATTGAGGGGAGGATGGATGGGGCCATGTATCGCGAGATCTTGGCCAACAACCTCCTTCCCTCAGTAAGAGCACTGAAGATGGGTCGTGGCTAGGTCTTTCAGCATGACAACGACCCAAAACACACAGCCAGGGCAACTAAGGAGTGGCTCCGTAAGAAGCATGTCAAGGTCCTGGAGTGGCCTAGCCAGTCTCCAGACCTGAACCCAATAGAAAATCTTTGGAGGGAGCTAAAAGTCCGTATTGCCCAGCGACAGCCCCGAAACCTGAAGGATCTGGAGAAGGTCTGTATGGAGGAGTGGGCCAAAATCCCTGCTGCAGTGTGTGCAAACCTGGTCAAGAACTACAGGAAACGTATGATCTCTGTAATTGCAAACAAAGGTTTCTGTACCAAATATTAAGTTCTGCTTTTCTGATGTATCAAATACTTATGTCATGCAATAAAATGCAAATTAATTACTTAAAAATCATACAATGTGATTTTCTGGATTTTTGTTTTAGATTCCGTCACTCACAGTTGAAGAGTACCTATGATAACAATTACAGACCTCTACATGCGTTGTAAGTGGGAAAACCAAACCTCAAATACTTGTTCTCCCCACTGTATGTTCACGTCACCAACGTGCTAACAAAGAAAACAAAAAACAAAGTGACATATGGCTCCAACAATACTGAATCCATCTCCATTGCATTTTTGTGATGAAGTTAAAGACATCTTTCTGGAAAATACCTAAAATAAAAGTAACTTAATTGGTCAAAAACTGGAAGTATCCTCAGTTGACAGTTTTTCTTGGTTTAATAAAAATCGGATTTGAAGGGCGAATCAGAGACATGATAACGTGAATGTTTCTTTTGTAGGGAGTGTGTTGAAGAGAAATGGAGGAGACAGAAAGACAGAAATTCATGTCTGAGCTCCAGGCGACAACTGCCAACCTTCACAAACCATAGAGTGGTTTGATTGCAGCCATAACTCAGGGTAATACGCCGCACAATAACACTCACAGCGGGCCATGACCCTCCAGAAAACACTTTCCTCCGTATTATCACGGTTTATTGTCTGCCGCTGCAAACCAAACGAGCCTTCTGCGATTTGACAGATTGAGGATCCGTCCAGATTACGTTGTGATCGGCAGACACCATTTTTGGTTGATGTTTTGGTCGCTTATTTTAAAAAAAATTTCAACGTTTTTGTTGCTTCTTCAGATTTTTCTTTTTGACATTTTCTGTGGTGACATTTGTTGGCGCTTTTTTTGACGTCTTTGTAGGGTTTTTTTCAACTTTTTTGGAGCTTTTTCGACATTTCTTTTATCTTTATATCTTTATATCTACACATCTAACTACTCCAGCAGAGCTAGCTAACACACACACACACACACACACACACACACACACACACACACACACACAGACACACACACACACACACACACACACACACACACACACACACAGACACAGACACACACACACAGACACACACACACACGCGTCCTGAGGTTCTGGTGTTTTGAGGATCTTTTTCATTTGTCAAGATGAGGTTGTTGGGCTCTTTATGATTCGTGCATGACAAACAGCTGCCCTCTCGTGGTGAATTGTGGGAATTATCCCACAGAGAGGACAGAAATATAATGGGTTGAACCATGAGCAGGTCAAAGGTCAGACGCCACAGTAGGCTGACAGGGTACTTCTTTGACTTTGGAAACAGAAAATACAAACAATAAAATAACCCAAAAAGCACATCAAAAATCCTTTAAAAAGAAAGAAAACACCAGAACCTCAGGACACGTGTGTGTGTGTATATATATATGTGTGTGTGTGTGTGTGTGTGTCTGTGTGTCTGTGTGTGTGTGTGTGTGTGTTTGCATGCGTGTGTCTTTATTTGAATGTGTGTGTGTGCATATCTGTGCGAGTGTATCTGTGTGAGTGTATCTCTGTGTGTGTGTGTGTGTGTGTGTGTGTGTGTGTACGTGTCTTTGTTTGAATGTGTGTGCGTGCGTGCGTATCTGTGCGAGTGTGTGTGTGTGTGTGTGTATATATCTGTGTGTGTGTGTAGCTGTGTGTGTGTGTGTATCTGTGTGCGTGCGTATCTGTGCGAGTGTATGTGTGTGTGTCTGTGTGTGTGTGTGTGTGTGCGTGCGTATGTATGTGTGTGTGTGTTTGCGTGCATGTGTCTTTGTTTGAATGTGTGTGTGTGTGCATATCTGTGTGAGTGTATCTGTGTGTGTGTGTGTGTGTGTGTGCGTGTGTATGTGCGTATGTATGTGTGTGTGTTTGCGTGCGTGTATGTGTGTGTGTGTGTGTGTGTGTGTGTGTGTGTGTGTGTGTGTGTGTGTGTGTGTGTGTGTGTGTGTGTGTGTGTGTGTGTGTGTGTGTGTGTGTGTGTGTGTGTGTGTGTGTGTCTGTGTTTGCCAGGTAATGACTCAGCGGCCTGGCAAAACCTTTTTCAGCCCAGAGAGAGGTGCTGACCGGTTGCCAGGGCGACGGCTCAGCTCAGGGACTCCGGGGCCGGCTCTGAGGACGCCGTCACCCGGGAGACGGAAAAGAAATGCAAAGAGAGACACAACAGAGGAGAAGAAAGAGGGGATGGCTGTGAAAATGCTGAAGAGTAGAATCTGTCAGGGCTTTGTTTGGCCACAGACTCACTTTACTTTGTAACATAGAAGAGAAAGAAAGGAAAAACTATAATACTCTATATAAAGATTATGATTCATACTATTGATTTACTGGACCATCCCACAAAATGTCAAAACTAGGACTTAATAAAGGATTCTACTATGCACAAAGGCAAAACATTTCATTTTTCTTACATCTCGACTGAAGCTTATTTCTGCAAAGGCAAGAAAACATATGGATAAAAAATACTCTATATACAACTTTATTTGTACTGTACTTTCTCATAATTAGATGACATACGAGTCAGAATTATAGGAGAGTGCGTCAAACATCCTCCTATTTAAGTCATAATATTTGCACAGCAAATTAAAATGATGATAAAAATGAATTATGAGTGCAGCATTTGGGCTAATAAGTCAGAATTATGAGATAAAACGTGACAAAAAAAAATAAAAAAAAAATTGATGACTTGATCCACCGTACCATTTCAAATATATGAGCTACTATTATGTTTACAGTCCAAAATTGTGAGTTCAGTCACAAAGTCTCCTTTATAAGTGCTCATTTTTGAGCAATTAAGTGCATTTTATATCCTATTTTTTTACTTTTATACACTGATAGAATGAGGTTTCACTCAAAATCCCAAATCAAAGGTTATCTTCGGCTGTGTCTCGGCCCGTTTCCTTCGCACAGAGTTTCAGTGTTTTGTAGCAAACAATGAGACGGTTTGTCGAGCGTCCGCGTGAGGAGTGTATTTATCATCGAGACAAAGGCGCGGTTTATCACGTTTGGACTGAAAATACAGAGAGGTCAGGCAGGGCGCTGGAGGAAGGAATTCAGCACATTGTGGAGATTATTCACATCGTATTCACAACACGCTTTACCTGCTCTGTTACAATGTTACATCCTTTTCTTTTTTCTTTTTTGCATCTTAAAAGTAAAAAAAAAAAAAAAGTTTATTCTACAGGTATATCTTTAGGGCTGGGTACCCAACTCAATACTTTTTAGGCACCGAGCAAATTGCCTCTAAAGTAGGGGTGTCAAACTCAACTTTACCAAGGGCCACACTCATAGGCGGACTGGCAATCTGGCGAATGCCAGAAGGGCCGAAAAAAGATTAAAAAAACACTGGCGTTTCACACTAGTTTGAGAAAAAATATGCAAGACTGTACGGCTGCAGCCTGGAGCCTCCCGTCTGGTGCCGTCGGGCTTCTACTTTTCAAAAAAAAGCTTGCGTAGGTTTTGAGTGTGCGAGCATTTCCATTCTATTACACTACGTTTTGAGTATCGAAAAAACGCCTCGTCATTCAATACCCAATTTCAATACCTAAGGAGTAAATCTCATCGGCGTCGGAGAGCCAATAAGCACGCAGCGTGCTTCTACCGAGATCTAATGATGTCTGTGATTGGCTGTCTAATGTAACATGTCTTAGGTGAGACTTATAAAAACTACCTGTCTGTTGTATTTGCTGAAACTGACCCTATGTTCCAGTAGAACTACATGAAGCAGGTCATTTCAAAAGAAATCCAGCTCCTCTGGCGCCACCTACAGCCTGTAGTGTGATTTGCAAAAAATCCACCGCTCCCTGTTCAGATGCACCAATCAGGGCCGGGGGGGGGGGGGTGTCTAACTGCGTCTCAGTCACTGCTCACGCACACGCATTCATTCTCCCTTGTGGGGGGAGGGGCTTGGGGGGGGGTGGGACTGAGAAGTTGTCGATGTTCACATTTTTTTGGCTAAGTCCTGGATCTTTGCAATCCTACCTACGGCACCTTTAATGCGTTCCGAGCCACAGAATGCACCATGCTAGTCATAAAGTGTCCAATTTATTTTGAAAATTCAGTCTCTCTCGCCGACTATACGGATATTTGTTCGTTGGGTCGGTACTTGATTTTCAATTTTAGGATTCGAATGTACGCCTCTTGCTTTGTTTTTCTTTCAATACCGTAATAAAGTTGAGACAGATTCAACTTTTCGGAGAAACGCAACCCAACGTCACGTTGCGGTGGCCAGTCACGTAATCGGGGACGGCGCTAGTGAGAAGGATATAACGGTGATTTTTATCCTCTGCATCCCCCCCCCCCCCACGAAATCTACACCTATGCTACCTGAAAATCCTGGCGTCTGTTTTTCCCCTCCTAGAAGTCTCAAAAGTTTCTTTACAGGGGTGCCTGGATAGCTCACCTGGTACAGTGTGTGCCCCCCATGTACAAAGGTTCAGTCCTTGTCGCAGTGGCCGCAGGTTCGACTCCGACCTGCGGCCCTTCGCTGCATGTCATTCCCCCTCGCTCTCTCCCCCCTTTCACATCTTCGACCTAAAATGCCCCGAAAATAATCTTTAAAAGTTTGTTTACAGCTTTCTGGGAGTAAAAACCTGGCACCGGGACATCTCAACTTCTGCCTATTTGGCCGGTAGCAGATGTAGCGTTTGTGTGTGACGTCTGGCCAACTTCACCAGTGAAAAGAACGTCTTCATTAACATGCACGGCCATCCGCTTCCTCTGAAACGGGGCTTTTTGTTTTCCCAGCAGATGCCCCCCACCCACCCCCAAAACACAACGCGGACTGAGAAGCAGATCCGGATCAAAGACATAGATGGATAGTATACGATCCACGGTGAACGGAGAGAGAGAGTCCCGAAGGGCTTGGCAAGGTTTTTGTAAATACATGTCAACTGGATAAGAGCCTGTAATTCTTACAAAGTAACTTGATCTGTAACTGTAATGCATGTGAAGGTGAAGACGTTTGTAAAGCAGCACTAACTATAAGAAAAATGGACACGTTGTTCATTTGGTACACTTCTAGTTAATTAAAAAAATAATAGTTGCCTAGTCCAGTTAATGCCTAACGTTACGATACACCAGGAGGCTCTGAACGGACTTTAAACGGACCACAGTCTGACACCATCTCACATCTAGGGACAACAATTATAACAATATGTTAAAATATATATATGTTTGTTTTTGCTTGTTTTTGCTTATAAAAAAGCAGAACTACTTTCTATTGGAAGTGACTCGTCGATTGTTGGCTAAAAGTTCCGGAATTGGATTTTAAGCTCGTCTGCGAGCCACACGGACATTAGGAATATGTCACATGTCATTACTGCATGTAGGCGAGTGAAAATAAGAACGTGTGTTTGTGTCTCGGTCTCTTTCACATCATCAAAAAATAGAGTCGCAGTTTTTGTTCACGGTGGTCAGTTTGTTATGACAGCATGGAAAGGTGATAACATGTAATCCTCATATCAAAGTCAACGTTGTCTAAATGTGACCATGACGTGACATGACATTATGTACAAGTTATTTCAAGACTGGCAGTAAGAGTCGGAGCATCAGTGCTGGTTTCGCTGCAGTGGAGTGAGGGGAGGGGAGCGGACGAGATTGGTCAGCAGTTTGAATGACTCAGCGCTTCACCCTCCACACACACACACCCCACCCCCACTGCTGCAGTATATAGGCTGCTGTCCGTCCTCAGCCTCCACCCTCTGGACAACTTCTGCCTGGACTTACACCGAGGTAATGTCCCTCTTGTTTTCCCCCTTTCGTTTAAATGCAGAAAAGAAAATCTGAAAACTTCTTCTTTGGTTGTTTTTTTTAAAAAGCTTGCAATTCCAGCACACATCAGATGTGGTATATACAGTATATATAAATAGAATTTGTAATCAGTGCTGTATGATGTAGATGCTTTAATGGTAACTTAGTTTTTTGAAACCTGGTCCCTATTTTCCTATGTTTTTGTGTCTAAGTGACTGATGAGAACAACAATCTTTGACATTGGTCCAGTATTGAGCGAGATCGCTGCAGTCGGCAGTCAGCGAAAACAAGCTGCAGTGTAAGTTATTGGGCAATTGCGCACTTTCAATTTACGTTCACAAAAGTGCTTGTTTTGCCGCTGACAGGCTCAGATTACTATTCTAAGTGTCTAACAAAATTATGGAAAAGGATTTCTAAGGAGGTCGACCTTTCTGTTAAAGAGTAAGTCCTTTTTTTACAAACAAAAACATCTAAAAAATTGCGTTCGCTAATCCCACCAAACTCCATGTAAATAAACATTAATTTAAGCATCGTAAAATACACGTCATTCAAAGTCGACAGAAACAAAATAAAACTATGAAAAGCTGTTTTGGGTCGTCTTTCCACTTTTGCAACAATCACAACTCTAGTTTTGGTTGAAATAAACACAGAGTTTACCAGTTTACATGTGAAAATGTGTTGGCTCTATACACGCTAAAAGTATTGATTATTTAAAGGGAGTCTGGTGGGTTTAGTTATAGCGATCTCTGAGATATTTCTGGTTAAACAAAGTGGATTTAACGCTTTCAAAAAAGGTCTATCTCTGTAGGGATTCTTTTCCATAATGTTGTCAGACACTTGGAGTAATAATCTGAGCCTGTCAATTGCAGAAACTTTTGTGGACAAAAATTGACAATGCACATTTGCCCCTTAAAGATTCGAAGATTGTCACCGTCAGTCACCCACACACAAAAACATGGGAAAATAGCCGCGTCAGTCTGGATCTGTGCTAGTAGTAACTAAAGCTGTCAGATGAATGTAGTGGAGTAAAAAGAAGTATTCAGATCCGTTTTGATTGCCTTTTTTAAAGTTTTTTTCGGACAAATTTGTCAACGTTTTAGTCGGCATTTTGAATTTTTTTTTTAAACGTTTTTGTCACTTTTTCTGACATTTGTAGCCTTTGGACGTTTCGAGGTTTTTTTTTGTTTTTTTTAAATCGACATTTTTCAAGGATTTTTTGGACACTTTTGTTGCCTTTTTTATTTTATTTTTTTTACAAGATTTTTTTCAGACAATTTGTCCGATGTTTTTGTCATTTTTGGGCACTTCTGTCTGCGTTCTTTCAATGTTTTTTCTCTGTAGGTATATATATATATATATATATATATATATCTTTTTGATGATTTGGGTGACTTTTTTTGTCCCGTTTTTCAGCGTTTTTGTCGCTTTTAACGACCTTATTTGAGACATTTTTGCTGCTTTTTTTCCATGTTTCTTCTATGTGGATTTTGTCGCCTTTCTTTGTCCCTCTCTCTTTTTTAAATGTAGTGGGGTAACTAAAGTAACTAGTAACTAAAGCTGTCAGATGAATGTAGTGGAGTAAAAAGTACAATATTTCTCTCTGAAATGTAGCGGAGTAGAAGTAGAAAGTGGCATGAAAAGAAAAAGACTCAAGTAAAGTACGAGTACCTCAACATTTGGACTCAAGTACAGCACTGGAGTGAATGTACTTAGTTACATCCCACCGCTGTATGAGACTGAGTTTTTCTGCATTCTACACTGAAAAGAAAACAATATTTCACTGTACCCGTGGTGAGTGAAACCCTGAACTGACTCGTGTTACTCTTTCTAGTGAAAAGGTGAAACGAAAACGTTGACAATGACGGACCTGGAGACCTCGATGGGCACCATCATCGCCGTGTTTCAGAAGTACTCAGAAAGAGAAGGAGACAAACACAAGCTGAAGAAGAGCGAGCTGAAGGATCTGCTTCAGGACGAGCTGCCGGAACTGATGGAGGTGAGACCTAAAACGGAGATCTGGAAGAGTAACTGAGTAGATTTACTCCAGTACTGTACTTAAGTACCACATTGTTGAGGTACTTGTACTTTACTAGAGTCTTTTCTTTTCATGCACACTTTTCTACTTCTACTCAGTCTGGCTGTATACCGGACTCTCTCAGTTATTTATTTAAATATTATTTTTTTAAGCAGTTTTGTTAACTGGGTAGAATATGCATAGTATAAAAAGTATAATATGCATTTTTGTTTTTCAAATTGTCAGAAACAATAGGAAAAATGCATAGACTTCTGTCAAATAAGGTAACACAGACTCATTGCCTTAACTGTATGTGGAGCACTAATGCCGACTGTGGGTAGTGTGTGTGTGTGTGTGTGTGTGTGTGTGTGTGTGTGTGTGTGTGTGTGTGTGTGTGTGTGTGTGTGTCTTTGTGTCTCTATGTAAATATCGGGATTTTGTGTAAATGACGTGATCTGAACTGTTTTAACCCCAACCTGACCCTAAACCCCAAACCCCAAACCTGACCCTGGAGTCAGACGAGGCCCGGTGGAAATTGATCTTAATGCCTTCATTTAAAAAAATTGGAAAAATCAAACCTTTAAGGACACCAATTGTCTTTGTGAATGAATAATGTATCGTGAATAAATAAATGTTCTTCCTTAAAATACAGGGGGTACTTTCCATCAGATCATCTCTCAATGCAAATCAAACCAGCTATTAGGCTAACTGAAATACAACCATGCCAGTCTCTAGGTATGGTGAAGCTGATGTGATGATGTGGGGGGGGGTATTTTAATTCCAGAGACCAAGAGAGCCATGAAATAACTGGCCTTTAAAAATAAAAGTCTGCCTGCCTCTATGGGAATTTAACATAGGGGTGTACTGACTTATGCCCCCTGTATTTTAAGGAAGAACATTTATGTATTTACGATACATTATTCATTCACAAAGACAATTGGTGTCCTTAAAGGTTGGATTTCTCCTCTTTTTTTTTTAATTAAGGCATTAAGATCAATTTCCAAAAGATGATTTTTTTATTCCTCTTTTTAGTTCATAAACGTCTGAGCACCACTGTATGCACCATTCACCAAGGTAAATTCAACATAAGGGTAACTTATGGTGGCAATAAACCCTTTTCTGCGGAGTTGGAAAGAGTCAAAAAATACTGTATGTAAGTAAAAGTACTGCAACTATGGTTGTTTGGTGCAAAATGTAAAAAATAAATAAATAAATAAAAATGTTAGGTAGGCGTTTAAAATGACGTGTTTTTCATGTATATTTGTTATCTTGCTATACAAAATATGTAATATATACAGTCACTATTTAAAGTTGAAAGAGGGGCGGGAACAATAGCAAGCTTCGGCTCGTCCCGTTCCTTATCGGACAGATTGAATATTTCTGTTCATTTTTTTTTTCCCAAATATACATAAAAAAGAAATAAGAATGAATTAGCGGTATAAAGATCTACTCAAGCAAAAGTAAAAAGTAGCTCCTTAAAAAATTTACTCAGAGTAAAAGTGACTTTTAAACAGTGGACAGGAGGTATACTTTTTTACATTCATACCTATTTATTATCTTATTTATACTTATTTTTTTGTGTTTGGAGAAGGGCACAAAGCCACGTCGCGCTTTTGAGTTTTTAATTTGTTGACGGATACTTTGCCAAAGCAACGTTAAGAGTTCTTTTTTTTTATTTTTTATTTATAATTCTTTTACTCAGTAACGTGTACAATACCTCAAACAAAACATACTGCAGTGAAAGTTTGAAATTACAGATTCCAAACACTACTTTAAAAACTAAAAGTACACCCCAAAAAAAACGACTCAATTGGTAACGCGAGTAATAGGGCTGCACGATATTAGGAAAATATCTAATTGCGATTATTTAGACTGATATTGCGATTGCGATATGATTCCCAATACTGGAGGGAATGATCATTTTTGTATCATTATTCTCATTTTCATTGAAAAATATAAAAATTGATTGAAGTGTGATTTTTTTCTGTGGTCTGTAGGATACGATGTGTAGGCCGGGACCTCTCGGCAGCACCACAATACTTGATTTCAGAATGGTTTGACACATATTTTGCCTTTAACAAATATTGCACCCCCCTCCATATGGATATTGCACTAGTCCATATTGCGATTTCGATAAGATTGCGATTAATTGTGCAGCCCTAGTGAGTAACTGTAATCCGTTACTTTCCACCTCTGCGTCTCTGACTCTGATTCTGATTCTTGCAGCACGTGAAAGACCAGGAGGCGCTCGATAAACTAATGGAGGGCCTGGACACGGACGGCGACTCCGAGTGCGACTTCCAGGAGTTCATGACATTCATCGCCATGGTTACCGTCTTTTGCCACGAGTTCTTCCAGCAAGAGGACGAGTGAAGGAGGAGGAGGAGGAGGAGGAGGAGGAGGAGGAGGAGGCGACCGCGGAGACAAAAGAGGGGAGCTACAGTAAATTATAAAAGAAGGGAAAAAAGCCTGTAGGTGCCCTGAGAGCAGCGCAGGGTGGGGGGGCAGGAAAACACACCTTCCAGCCAGCAGCCAAAACATTATCGGAGCCGGTTGGCAATAATAATCTACCTTGTTCTCTTTCAGTCTAAATGCATAGATGGCTTGTAAAGTCTTCAAAACGGCTTCAGGCTCTGAAAGTGTGTCACAAAACTAGCCACTGATTTCTAAAAGTAGTTTCTTTTACAAACATTTTTGGCACGACAGACGCCAGTTGGCTGCAGAAATTGCAACAGGGCCTCCAAAACCATACGACCATATCCATCGTTTTATTCCTACCCTCTAATACAGCGGCGTCAAACTCAATTTCACGTGGGGCCACGCTGGAAAAGAAGAATCCCATCAAGGGCCAGCATGCAATTAAAAGTCATCTCAAAAGTCAAGCATCTTTTACTGTATTATATCATGTCTCGTATAGTCTTCTCACTTACAGTTTGGTCGACATAAAACCCCCAAAAAAGTAACGACGTCGGAAAAAGTAGCAAAAACGTGGGCAAAAGTGGCAAAGATTTCAGAAAAACTGCAACAAAACAATGAAAAGGCTACAAAAACTAGGTTGGCCAAAATGTATTGTGAAACCTGAAAAGAAAAATCTCAGAAATTGGCCATGTTTCTGCACTTTTTAATTTAGCATAATTCCCAATCCCATTCTATGAATCAAATGACAAATGTTTGCTAGATTTTTGGGCACAGCTACCAACTTCAGATACGGAGTTCTGCATACCACCGATCAATAATTTTAAGGTTCTTCTGTTGTAGAAGGGCACGGAAACTTTTACAAATGAGTGGTTTGTCTACACTTCACATGATAACCATTTGGAGGTACTTTATAAAACTGTTGTTAAAAAAGATTGTGGCCGTTATATTTCAGATGTGGCTAGTAGGTTAGGCAAGCAGCCTCCAATCATAATTCTCTTGAGATTTTCCACGTGCTAGGTGGCCAGTAAATCGAGAAAAGGGCTACGATTTTTTAACACTTTGGGAGTCAACCAACTACCGAGAGAGCACCTGGGTTTGCTTGTTGACTATCAAATATTGAAAGTGACTCGTAAGTTGGTCGTTGGCTGGTAAAAGTTTTAAAATGGCTTGTGAGATTTAGCTAATCTAGAAGCCACTTTGGACGCCCCCATTTACAGTAGTTAGAGTTGACCAACGTTTCAGACACACTTCTACAAAATCTAGTTGACTATCGAACATTGGGAATGACTTGTAACTTAGTCTTAAACTTAAAATACGCGTAATTGGCTAGTCAAATGTTAGAAATGGCTTCTTTATTTTATACGCTAGCTGCCAGAACGCCAACCATAACTTGGAGTTTATTGTCTGTTAGATTTCGGATGTCGCTAGTAAGTTTGTCTAATCTACGTGATTTGTTCAGCTCTCGTTTCTTCTTAAGAAGCTCTCTTTGGAGATGATTTGTATCTAGGTAGTTTGATAACATTTGAGTCGTACTACATTTAAAATGTCTAGCTGGCTGTTAAAATAATCATAAAATGTTTGGATTTAGTAGCCGCTATTGCCTGTAGCGAAAAATCCGACTCAACGATTCACTGCATTCTTCTCGTCATGCAAAAAACAACAAAAAAAAAAAAACATAGCTTAGCATAGATAACTGCTATAAAAAGTGTTTATCAAAAGAGTTGGAACAGAGTTTGTCTGTCGAGATGTATTTTTGAAATGTTGTGCACTGGTTTGTTTGGATGTCGATGACATGAAATGAATTAAATTATCAATGTGTGACTCTTGTTTTTTTTCCCCCCCCTAATGATTAACATTGTTGCACTTCGTAAAAGTATGTGCATACATAAGAAAACACATTGTTTCAATTCGCCCCAATTTATTCGTGTCTGCTTGTCGTTATATTTATATAGAGGTTCTGCAGATTTCCTCAACCATAAAACATCCGTCATATATTGTTTAAGTGACTTAAAAGATACTCAATCCTATTTTTTTGCAGACTTTGGATCAGTGTTTTCTCTCGTAACACAAGGAATCATGTCTAAGACCACAAACTGAACATCAGAGAGAGAGAGAGCTTTGGTAACCACGCAACTTTTAGATCATAACTTAACTTACAAGTCCAAGTCCAGTCTCAAGTCATTAACTTTCAAGTCCAAGTCCAGTCTCAAGTCATTAACTTACAAGTCCAAGTCCAGTCTCAAGTCATTAACTTTCAAGTCCAAGTCCAGTCTCAAGTCATTAACTTACAAGTCCAAGTCCAGTCTCAAGTCATTAACTTACAAGTCCAAGTCTAGTCTCAAGTCATTAACTTACCAGTCCAAGTCCAGTCTCAAGTCATTAACTTACAAGTCTAAGTCCAGTCTCAAGTCATTAATTTACAAGTCCAAGTCCAGTCTCAAGTCATTAACTTACCAGTCCAAGTCCAGTCTCAAGTCATTAACTTACAAGTCCAAGTCCAGTCTCAAGTCATTAACTTTCAAGTCCAAGTCCAGTCTCAAGTCATTAACTTACAAGTCCAAGTCCAGTCTCAAGTCATTAACTTACAAGTCTAAGTCCAGTCTCAAGTCATTAACTTACCAGTCCAAGTCTAGTCTCAAGTCATTAACTTACAAGTCCAAGTCCATTCTCAAGTCATTAATTTACAAGTCCAAGTCCAGTATCAAGTCATTAATTTACAAGTCCAAGTCCAGTCTCAAGTCATTAATTTACAAGTCCAAGTCCAGTCTCAAGTCATTAACTTACCAGTCCAAGTCTAGTCTCAAGTCATTAACTTACAAGTCCAAGTCCAGTCTCAAGTCATTAACTTACAAGTCCAAGTCCAGTCTCAAGTCATTAATTTACAAGTCCAAGTCCAGTCTCAAGTCATTAATTTACAAGTCCAAGTCCAGTCTCAAGTCATTAACTTACAAGTCCAAGTCCAGTCTCAAGTCATTAACTTACCAGTCCAAGTCTAGTCTCAAGTCATTAACTTACAAGTCCAAGACCAGTCTCAAGTCATTAACTTACAAGTCCAAGTCGAGTCCCAAGTCATTAACTTACAAGTCCAAGTCCAGTCTCAAGTCATTAACTTACAAGTCCAAGTCGAGTCTCAAGTCATTAACTTACAAGTCCAAGTCGAGTCTCAAGTCATTAACTTACAAGTCCAAGTCTAGTCTTAAGTCATTAACTTACCAGTCCAAGTCCATTCTCAAGTCATTAACTTACAAGTCCAAGTCCATTCTCAAGTCATTAACTTAAAAGTCCAAGTCCAGTCTCAAGTCATTAACTTACAAGTCCAAGTCGAGTCTCAAGTCATTAACTTACAAGTCCAAGTCGAGTCCCAAGTCATTAACTTACAAGTCCAAGTCGAGTCTCAAGTCATTAACTTACAAGTCCAAGTCGAGTCTCAAGTCATTAACTTAAAAGTCCAAATCTAGTCTCAAGTCATTAACTTACAAGTCCAAGTCGAGTCCCAAGTCATTAACTTACCAGTCCAAGTCTAGTCCCAAGTCATTAACTTACAAGTCCAAGTTGAGTCTCAAGTCATTAACTTAAAAGTCCAAGTCCAGTCTCAAGTCATTAACTTACAAGTCCAAGTCCATTCTCAAGTCATTAACTTAAAAGTCCAAGTCCAGTCTCAAGTCATTAACTTACAAGTCCGAGTCGAGTCTCAAGTCATTAACTTACAAGTCCAAGTCTAGTCCCAAGTCATTAACTTACAAGTCCAAGTTGAGTCTCAAGTCATTAATTTACAAGTCCAAGTCCAGTCTTAAGTCATTAACTTACAAGTCCAAGTCCAGTCTCAAGTCATTAACTTACCAGTCCAAGTCTAGTCCCAAGTCATTAACTTACCAGTCCAAGTCCAGTCTCAAGTCATTAACTTACTAGTCCAAGTCCAGTCTCAAGTCATTAACTTACCAGTCCAAGTCCAGTCTCAAGTCATTAACTTACAAGTCCAAGTCCATTCTCAAGTCATTAACTTAAAAGTCCAAGTCCAGTCTTAAGTCATTAATTTACAAGTCCAAGTCGAGTCTCAAGTCATTAACTTACAAGTCCAAGTCCAGTCTCAAGTCATTAACTTACCAGTCCAAGTCCAGTCTCAAGTCATTAACTTACCAGTCCAAGTCTAGTCTCAAGTCATTAACTTACAAGTCCAAGACCAGTCTCAAGTCATTAACTTACAAGTCCAAGTCGAGTCCCAAGTCATTAACTTACAAGTCCAAGTCCAGTCTCAAGTCATTAACTTACAAGTCCAAGTCCAGTCTCAAGTCATTAACTTACAAGTCCAAATCCAGTCTCAAGTCATTAACTTACCAGTCCAAGTCCAGTCTCAAGTCATTAACTTACCAGTCCAAGTCCAGTCTCAAGTCATTAACTTAAAAGTCCAAGTCCAGTCTCAAGTCATTAACTTAAAAGTCCAAGTCCAGTCTCAAGTCATTAACTTACAAGTCCAAGTCAAGTCTCAAGTCATTAACTTACCAGTCCAAGTCCAGTCTCAAGTCATTAACTTACAAGTCCAAGTCCAGTCTCAAGTCATTAACTTACCAGTCCAAGTCCAGTCTCAAGTCATTAACTTACAAGTCCAAGTCTAGTCTCAAGTCATTAACTTACAAGTCCAAGTCCAGTCTCAAGTCATTAACTTACAAGTCCAAGTCGAGTCTCAAGTCATTAACTTACAAGTCCAAGTTGAGTCTCAAGTCATTAACTTACCAGTCCAAGTCCAGTCTCAAGTCATTAACTTACAAGTCCAAGTCTAGTCTCAAGTCATTAACTTACAAGTCCAGTCTCAAGTCATTAACTTACAAGTCCAAGTCCAGTCTCAAGTCATTAACTTACAAGTCCAAATCTAGTCTCAAGTCATTAACTTACAAGTCCAAGTCCAGTCTCAAGTCACTAACTTACCAGTCCAAGTCCAGTCTCAAGTCATTAACTTACAAGTCCAAGTCCAGTCTCAAGTCATTAACTTACAAGTCCAAGTCCAGTCTCAAGTCATTAACTTAAAAGTCCAAATCTAGTCTCAAGTCATTAACTTACAAGTCCAAGTCCAGTCTCAAGTCATTAACTTAAAAGTCCAAGTCCAGTCTCAAGTCATTAACTTACCAGTCCAAGTCCAGTCTCAAGTCATTAACTTACAAGTCCAAGTCCAGTCTCAAGTCATTAACTTACCAGTCCAAGTCCAGTCTCAAGTCATTAACTTACAAGTCCAAGTCCAGTCTCAAGTCATTAACTTAAAAGTCCAAGTCCAGTCTCTAGTCATTAACTTACAAGTCCAAGTCCAGTCTCTAGTCATTAACTTACAAGTCCAAGTCTAGTCTCAAATCATTAATTATCTCAAGTCATTTATTTTTAGTCAAGTCGCAAGTCCTTAAAAATGGTGACTCGAGTCCAAGTCACCAGGTCTCAAGTCCACATCTCTGCTTTCTGCTGATAATCTTGCAAATGTCTGACTTTCTGTGTTGACGGATGAAATATACCATGTGTTGTTGTTTTTTTTCTAACTGTTTCAGCACTTCCCTCGAGAGTTAGGGCGCAGGCAGGGAAAAATCCATCGTAAAACAGCCACGTATTAAAACTGTATGTATGTATATATGTATGTATGTGTATATGTGTGTGTGTGTATATATATATATATATATATATATATATATATATATATATATATATATATAGACCCCCTTCTCTGCTTGTTTTGAGGCATTCTGGGAAATGTAGGAAAACAACTAACACAGGCAATAATAACCCCTGCAACAAACACACTAAACCTGAGTCTACATTAATTCAGAGGCTGAATGTGAGATTATTAAACACAGTGTACACACTGTGTGTGTGTGTGTGTGTGTGTGTGTGTGTGTGTGTGTGTGTGTGTGGAGATGATGTAAGAGGCGTTGTCAGCTGCACAGTTTCAGACATCTGCAGGCTGTGTAGCATCAGAAAGGGTGGAGTCAGCCACCTGATTGGCCAAGGAACAGATCCTGACCCTGGGGACTGACGCCACACCCGTGTGTGTGTGGGTGTGCGTGTGTGTGATTCAGCATACGCTCTGTTGTGTTTCGTCTTCTTCTCATTCTTCCTCTTCGCCTCAGAACTGGTGAGTTTTTTTTTTTTTACCTTTTTTTTTTTTTTCCAAATCGCAGTTTAAAAAGTCTTTAAAGTTTTGTTCTCCTTTTTGCATTGTGACTGCTTTTTCAGAACAAGCTGCCGTCCAAACTAACAGCTTTTTTCGTTTTTACTCTGCAATATTTCTAATCTCTCAAACACTGCTCGTAAAGCCGTGCGTCCTCCCTAAACATAACTTTGCTGCATGTTTGTTCTCAGTTAGCTTATTTTTCTGTGTACTATTACCTTCTGCTACAGTCATAAATACATAAATGAAAGCTTGATGAGACCAGAAAGGGATGTGAGAGGAAAGTTAAAAACTTGTATATCTACGTATATATATATATATATATATATATATATATATATATATATATATATATGTATATATATATATATATGTATATATATAAATAATATATATATGATTAATTGCTGAATTTCTATAGTTAATTGCGATTAATCGCATGTTTTATCACATGATTAAAATACTATTATTTTGCATTTCAGAACAGTTTCTAAGTACATATTAACAATGGAAAGCAATTCTTACCAGTGGATCTTGACTGGGAATCAAATTAATGCAAAGAAAGTGACTTTATGAACTTGACTTTAAGATTTGTATTTGTTATACAACAAACTATTTATTTACTGTAAAAATAAGAAAAATGTGTGAATCTGTACTCTGTAGACAGCCCAGGCTCCACAAACGGCAACAAAAAACAAACTGTACCAACCTGCACCACCAAACATAAACAGTGTTCCAGCGTTCCAGCCAATAACCGACAAGAAGGAGTTGGGGGTGGGGGTTGGGGGGGTTAGTGCGCGGAAGCACGGAAGGGAGGGGGAAGGGGACGGGATGAGGAGGAGGGAGGGGCGAGCTAGCCTCGTTTTGTTTGAAAATACTTCAAACGAAGTAACGTCACTCAACATCGCTTAGAGCACCTTTAAGAAGAGGAAGCTGCAAAAAAATCGGCAGAAAATTAAACTCATTGTAAAAATAAACATTTTGTCAAGTGCTCGTTCTTAACTTTAATGAATATTTTAAGTTGGCCTGCCATAAATTGTTTAAAAATTATGAACCCTCCCCGGTCTAAGCTATTTCTTCCCATCTTTGGTTCGCCTGGAGATATTGAACGTGATATAAAGTATGCATTGTCCTGTCGCGGGCGGGGGTTTTCTTTCTGCTCAGGTTGAAATGACAGAACTCACCTGGTATGAGGATGTGACCGAGATGGTTACCACTGTCCCACCGAGGGCACCTGAAACCGGGGCTACGCTTTCTGCGGTTTTGACCGAGATGGTGACAAACGGTATGGCCATTCCCACGACTGCTGCCCCTGCAGCTGCGACTCCTGCCCCTGCCCCAGCTGAAGCCTGGACTCGTCTTCCTCTTGTGACAGAGGCAGTGACGAAGGGTACGTACATACATGTGCAGGCCTTTGTACACATACAACACATTGGCTGCGTCCCAAATTCCACACGAACATGCTTTTTAGTAGCTAAAACAGTATGTGAGGTTTTTTTAAGTACGTCCAAAACCGTAGTATGAAACCAATAGTACGTGAGTTGCAAACTATAGCCGGTAAAATATAACAGTATTCAATACTGGACAATACGCCGGCATAAATATCCCACAATGCAATTCGGTAGTAACGACAATGTTAATAACGCTCTAATTTTTACATATTTAAATGACTGTTGGTCTAGTTATTCAGCTCTTTCAGTAATGTAAGCGTTATCGGGCGATGCCCGCTAGAGCGGAGGTCGGCGGGGGTTCCCACGGTTAGGCATCTTCAAACGGCGAGGAGGCTCTCAGGAAGTCACGTTGAAATTTACAGCATCGTGCGGCCGAAAACACACTTGTTTACGTGTTGAGTATGTAGTGCAGAGGATGAGGTTTCAGTTACATCACATAAATTATGAACAGGTAAGTAAGTTTCTGTCTCGGTCTTGACAGTCTCTCATTTGGACTCGGTCTCAACAGCTCCTGGTCTCGGACTCGAACAAAGGTGGACTGGACTACAGCCCTGCTTCGGGCTGTTGAAATGATTCCTCTCTCCGTCATCCTTCGTTTAGCTTTTTGGCTAGTAGCCGCGGTGACGTCACGTGACCCTGTCCCTGACGCAAATTTACGAATCCCACTATGGCCACGCCAAGACCCGACCTACGAAGCAGCTCGATTGGTTGGGGTTAGGTCATTTGACCTTGAGTGGTTAAGGTTAGGATAGCCGATTGGTCAGGGGATGGGACCTGAACAAATGGGGTTACGTTACCTTGCGTAAGCATGGGCGCCTGGCCAATAAATGCTATTGAAGGGCGGGTCTTGGCGTGGCCATAGTGGGATTCGTAATATCGCGTCCCTGACCTGCCGCACGCTACATTACGACAAGCGTCCTCATCACATCACCAGATAGGAAAGAGAGATAGATGGACTTTATTAATCCCAAACTGGGAAAAGCCTACCTGGGACAAAAAAAAACTAATCACATTCTGGTAACGCAGCATTACTTGGATTAGTGTGGAAAGTAATAATATTAAGTAAAAATATATACTGCCCAACACCGCTGGCGTGAGTGTGTGTGTGTGTGTGTGTGTGTGTGTGTGTGTGTGTGTGTGTGTGTGTGTGTGTGTGTGTGTGTGTGTTAACCAGGGAGTGTCTTATCAGGCTGATGTCAGGAGAGGATCACGGGTATGAAGGAGTGAGTGTGACGCCCTCCGGGGGCCTGTCGCCACGGAGATAAGAGCGGACACACTGATACGGCTGGCCCTTATTTCCACAGCAGGGCCAAAGTGGGCCAAAGAGGGGCTAACCAGCTGGGGCTGGGAATCTTTACTTTCCTAACTACTTTATGGAAGTATCTTACTGGATAGACAGACAGACAGACAGACAGACAGACAGACAGATACTTTATTCATCCCGAGGGAAATTGTAGGCATCCAGTAGCTTAGACAACCATAACACAACAAACGCAAATACAAAAGAACACTTAACTTAAAAAAACTTAAAAGAAATATTTTTTAAGATTACAAACTGAGCGAGAATTTAATATACTAGGCCTAGCATAAAATGTTTTGTATTTTAAACTGCAGTTACACACAAAATTTCCGTAAATTGCAGGGCAAAGTCCTTAGGTAATGAGCTGCCAGAACTCTAACTGTTATTTCAAGGATGTATTTCTTAGAGTGTGTACAGTAGCTACAGAGCTTCCCTGTTTGGCCCTGAAGTGTAAAAGCAGCCTCTGTCACCTCGTCTCTGTCACACATTGAGGCTTTAAAATAGACGGGAGGGTGTTTGAATACCATACGTGGTTGGATTGTGCTGCCATGCGTCTCCTCCAGTAGCTTTATCACAGGCGTTAACGCCACATGGTTTGTAATAGAATTCCATGAGAAACAAACAAGATTGTGCATCCAATACATCCCCTAATTGTTTTCACTGGCATACGAAATGGTGTCCAAAAGACAGCCGAGAGCCTGTTTTGTTGCTATAACAATAGCTACTGCTACAGTATCCTAGAGCATTATGTGGAGCGGTGCTAACGTTAGATAAACAAAGAGGTGGAGCGAGTTAGAGAAAGAACAGAGAGAGGGAGAGAGAGAGAGAGAGAGAGCGCTGCTAACATTAGATCAAACAAAGTGGTGGAGCGAGCTAGAGAAAGAACAGAGAGAGGGAGCCAAGTGTGAACATAGCCTAACTGACTTGCCAAATAACAATATAAAGTTAAACCTCACGTATGCCCAGATCAACACAAACCCTTTATTATGATGAGGACATAACACAAGATCTCTCTTTTCAGCTCTTTCACACCACAAAGCTGTGAACATCAGCACAACATCTGTCAAGATGTACTGGCGTCTGCTCTTCATCATCTGTATTTTGCCCAGTTTGGGAATAACGGTGATTCCACTGTCGAAACAGGCAACATTTCCTCCACTGTGTCTGCTGCCACAGGCCCACTTATCTCTCTGCTTTGTTTACCTGCTGTTGAAAATCACATCTCGGCTGCTTGGCTGGTGTCGGTGTAGCAGGGTGCAGATTGATGACAGGGGAGGTCATCTGATGCCACATGTTTTAATTCGAAAAACTCCATCTGTAATTAACAGAAGAAAGACACTGCGTTGCACTGTAGTTTCTACTAGCGGAATGGCTGCTGACATCAACACAAGCCTTTTTTTTTTTTACTCGAGACAAAAACAATACAACCAAAATGTCTTTCAGCATATTTTCTTGTAAACTACAAAATACTACACTGCCTCATTTCAAGTGCCTCAGTTACAGAATATACAGTGGCTATAAACACATTCATTTCAGCAGATTATTTTCAGATATATATTTCAAACACAATTGGATCTCTAGTTAATCCACATATGTAGCAACAGATCGATATGCAACACAGATTTATAATATAATATACTGTAGTATAGTGAATAACAGAAAGAAACCGAATAATCACATGTATGCGCACACGCACACACACACACACACACACACACGCACACACGTACACACACACACACCCAAACACGCACGTACACAGACACACATTTACACACGTAGACACACACACACACACACACATACACACACATATGCACACACACACTCACTCACACACACACTCACATGTACACACCCAAACACACACACAGACACGCACACACACACTCACATGTACATGTACACACACACACACACACACACACTCACTCACATGCACACACACTCACACGTACACACACTCACATGTACACACACACGTACACACACACTCACATGTACACACACACTCACACTCACATGTACACACTCTCTCACACACACACACACACACACACACACATTCACACACACACACACACACACACACACACACACACACACATTGACACGCACACACACACACACACACACACACACACACACACACGTACCTAACAGATAAAGCACGGACTTAACAAGCTAACTGTAGTGCTAGCTTGTGTGTGTCAATATTAATCTATTAAACTATAAAAACACGCGTCAGGAACACTATTCACTAATTTGACAACACTAACGTATTATCATGTTTGGATTCATAATGCTTATTTACCTGTAATTAACCGAAAAAAAAGACATTTAGTTGCACTGTAGTTTCTACCTAGCTTTTCCTAAACTTAGGAGAATTGAGGCCAGTTCTGTTTTAGCCTTAGTTAGTTCACTCTGCCATCTACTGGTCAATGTCGCCGCCTGGTGGCGAGGAGTGCAAATGACTTTTACACCACTACTAGTATTAGCTGTAACTGCATACAGTATAAGCATCTTAACATAACAAAAATAATGACTTGACAAGAAACTAAACTGTATGGGGTGGTCCAATGAGTAACATATATGTTACAACATATTAATTTCACGGGTGGGTTATAATCAAAACTGGCCGGGGGTAATGAAGTCAAAGAGTTTAAATGCTGTGGCAAGCAAACATTTGTTGTTAGGTTTGCATAATTCCTAGAAAAAAAACATCCCAAAACACGTGTAATGTTTTGAATCTGCAGAACATTTTGAACAATGCAGCAGATTCATTCATTAATTATATTAATATTAACATGAACTGGATTTTATACAGTATATGTAGTATGGGGACGCCCCGATTTACCCCTAAAAAGTACATTTAGCCTATATCCATATACCTTTAAATATAAATGTAACTGTATTCGTATAGCGCTTTTGTAGTCTCAACGACTATTTGAAGTACTTTAACATAGTACAGGATCCATTTAAACACATTCATACACATTCATACACTGGTGGCAGAGGCTGCCGTACAAGGTGCCATCTGCTCACACAAACACACACTTAAGACCTCTTTACAGTCGCCGTTCCCGACCTGTCGCGCGACAATGTGACATCGATCTTCGCTGGCAACCAGAGGTCGTGCACAGAGAACAGACATACAAACATCTGAGGTGTCTGGATAAAACAATTTGACATTTGCAAAGGATTGCCTTTTTTTGGAAAAGCTACGTATAACTTAGTGATAGTCAACGAATGAATTCAATTAGCATTTTATGTGAAGTCTGATTTGTGTCTTTTACAGGCATCGACCTGGACGATGGAGCTTTTGCACCCCTAATCGGAGGTGAGAAGTGAACTTTGTTTCTCTTGATTGTATTGTATTGTAATGACGCTAACGGATAAGAAACCAGCAGTAAAAGGTTGTTTTAAGTCCTCAACAGTGGATTTTCTTCGGACCATTTAATGCAAAAATCACCCTTTAGCATCTGTATGGAACGCGCCGGGCAGAGCAGCAGCTCGACCGCGGCGCTGTAAGATGACGTAGTATGTAGAGAGACAACGGTAGAGAGTAGTATGATGGGGTGGGCGGGGGGGTGGATGGGTCAAACAACACAGGACTTTTCCCCAGGAGACCTGGGTACATGTCCCGATCTTGTCCCGCGTGTCACTGAAACGTACATTTTCTAACCCCACCCACCTCTTTTCCTAAACCTAACTGTCCCGTTTTTGTGTCGAATGTCAGTTCAATGTACGTCCCAACCCAGAGCGCCAAAAAGTGACGCCAGGAGTCCCAACCAAGCGCCAAACGCCCAAGGGTTAGACATGAGTCCCGAGAGCATCAAATAGTGACGCCTAGAGTCCCTACCAAGGGTGTCTAAGGCTACATTTACATTGCTACGTTTTGGTTTAAAAACTTTTGCTACGTTTAGCCTCCTCTCATTCCCCCTGCCCTGGAGTTTCCCCCTCTCATTCCCCCCTGCTCTGGTGTTTCCCCCTCTCAATCCCCCTACTCTGCTCTGGAGTTTCCCCCTCTCATTCCTCCTGCTCTGGTGTTTCCTCCTCTCATTCCCCCTGCTCTGGCGTTTCCCCCTCTCATTCCCCCTGCTCTGGCGTTTCCCCCTCTCATTCCCCCTGCTCTGGCGTTTCCCCCTCTCATTCCCCCTGCCCCCCAGTCTCAACGGCCGCAAACGGAGACCTTTGGCAACACCGACACTGACGCCAATGTTTCGCCGCCTGATCGGGTCTTATCGGTCACGACGTCTCGTTCTCTAAGACTAAGCTGCTAACGTAACCATGTAACCCCATCCACAATCTTTTCCTAAACCTAACCGTCCCATTCTTTTGCCGCCTGTCCGCTAAACGTACATCCCGACCCAGAGCGTCAAAAGTGACGCCAAGAGTCCCGACCAAGCGCTAAAGGAGACCTTTTTTGCGTCTGACCTGACCAAGCGTTGCTTTTTCACGTGATTGGAGTGAAAATGTGTTGGCAGAAAAACTGTTGACCATGTGCAGAATTCCGTGAAATCTTTTAGTGATCTCCTGTCCCGACATGTTTAACACCTTCTAGGGATCGCCTGCATCACATTGCTGCTGGTTCTCTGCATCATAGTGGTGTTGCTGTGGTGTTTGTCCAGACATAAAGGCTCCTACGTCACCAAAGAGATGGACGACGATCATGTGGACGACGAGGAGTTTCTCAGTTCTGATACGGCGCTCCAAAGCTGGGAACCTCTGGAGACCAACGAGGACGCATGAAGAAAAAATAGGGAACACTTTGAAAATACAGACTTGGGTTGAGTTGTCGAGGACCCAAGAGCTTTTGTTACACCGCATTTTTACAAAAAAGTAGCCAATTTCCAAAAGCAACTTTGCACATTGCTGCCACCGAAAGGCTGCAAGACGAACTTCTGAGAATCTTTCTGAACAAATTTCTTATGTGAGGGTATCATTGGATAACTGGTAATTGTAATTGGAAAATGAAAAAACAAGTTTATTTGTAATTTGTCTCAAAAAGCAAAAAAACATACAACAAAAAAACGAATTTTCTAGGCATATTTTCTATGCTGTATTCTGATCAAATGTCCTCCTCTGTGCCTCCCCACTTAAAAACAATCCTGGAATTGCCCCTGAGAATAACTAACAGTAATTTAAAGGACAATTCCGGCGCAAAATGAACCTAGAGGTTAATAACATATGTGAACCGAGTCAAACGCTCTCTGGGATCTGTTGCTTGTTGCTCATGCTAATCGAATGTGTCTGTAGCTTGAAACTAGCCGGGGGTTAACTGCTAACGCTAGCTTTCGGGGCACAGGGTAAATCACTCAAAATAGCACCACATTTAAACGGTACCATAAAGACGGTACGGTCCCTACATGCAAACCGAAGCATTGAGACTTTGACTTTGTAAGTGTACAGGCAGTTTATTACAAAAGATAGATTATAAAGACAGTAGCGTTAATGTTTACATGCGGCCACCATCTTGGATAACAGTCATGACCAGTCGAATCACGAACGCTGTGTTTGAGCTATGTTACTGGTTACTGGTTGCACGGTTTGCATGTAGGGACCCTCATTATGCTACTGTTTAAGTGTGGTGCTATTTTGAGCCTTGTTAGTGGTGTAGAAATAGTGATTTACCCTGCGCCCTGAAAGCTAGTGTTAGCAGCTAACCCCCTGTTTGCGGTAGCTAGTTTCAAGCTACAGACACATTCGATTAGCATGAAAATAGATCCCAGAGAGCGGTCCACTCGGTATACATGTGTTATTAACCCCTAGGTTCATCTTGCGCCGGAATTGTCCTTTAAGTAGCATTTCCTGTTGAGGTCAGATCTTTTGCCGCACATTATTCCGCAGGCGTACCATCTGTCCCACTTAGTCTTTTCCTCTGGACAAAATCTTTTGACGCCAAACTGCCAGACCCTGGTTAACATTAACTGGCTGCTGGTTGCTTTCCACGCTGGTCACTGTAATATTTTTAGGGACTTAAGATGGTCCGATACCATTTTTTCCTTCCGGTTACCGATTCCGATACCTGAACTTGCGAATCGGCCGATACCAGGGTGTCATATATATTATTATTTTTTAACAGCTGTATACTACTATACCTGTATGGATGTGATATGATTTCTATCTTTGTTGTTAAACTGTTTGTGAAACATGAACAAACCCAAACGATGAACGCCACATAACTTTATTATCCAGTTTGACAGTCATAATGGAAAAAAAACATAAATGAACTACTTTAAAGTAGATTTTCTTCAGAGCTAAATAAGATGGTATGGGATCGGTGCATAAACCCCAGTACTTTCTGAAACCCATACCAGCATTTTAGGCCTTATCGGAACATTTCTAACTCGGACTAAAGTAACACGCTGTAATGAATTAGCTGTGAGGGATAACCTGTGTGTTTGTACCATCATTTGTCAACCTGAATTCAACCCAAGCCCGTGTTTGTTTCTGCATATTTGTTTTTTTTTACTTTTAGAGTTTCTTCTTAAAGTTGTATATTAAATAGACTGAAAAACTACTAAAGTAGAAGGCTTTTTTAGAGCTTCAAAACACCAAAGAGAGATCAAAGAAAGGAAAAAGGTCAATACTTAGTTGCAATAATCCATTGTTTTCTTGCATTGTTAATTGTACTTATTAACCATTCATAGAATACATTTGACACAATGTAGTCATTTCTGTCGTTATGATTTCAGTAATAGAGCTCAACAGTCCCGCCCCTCTTCTGAGAGACCTTGGGTTCCGGAAGTAAACTTCCCGTCATTTCTCCCATTGATGTCTGGAAAAATCTGTATATAAAGAGTTTTAGACCGTGCCTTAGGCTAACCAGGTGGTACGTGACTCATAAGCATACAACGTATCATTTCGAGTAAAAAAACGTACGGGAAATCCCAAAAAAGTCAAAAGGTACAAGACTGTGTACATATCGTCATCTCAGAGCGAAGGAACTACTCCTCCCATAAACCACCGCACACCACTGAACAAAAGGAAGCTAACGTTAGTTTAGTTAACAGTTAATTCGGCTAACCGCTAGCTGTGACAGCTTGTAATAACTTTAAAAGACCCTCAAAATAAAACCTGAAAATAACCGTTAAAATATATAACGGCTGTTACGTCAGCTGTAGACGGCTTTACCCAGTGTTAAGTTTGAGTTAACGTTATTTTAGACTGAATCATGCTGTCAGCTAGCGGTTAGCCCAATTAGCTGTTAGCTAAACTAACGTTAGCTTCCCGGCAGCGGCTAACGTCAGGCGCGTGGAACAGATCGTGATTCGTGCAGTGTCGTAAAGCCTCGTGACAGATCGTGCAGGCAGCACAGATCGGGTACTGACACCCCAGCATGAGTTCCACCAATCAGAGGCGTCACTGTGGGATTGTGGGATTGTTTAGGATTGTGGGTAATGAAGTACTTATCCAAGACCGCGAATAAAAGACATTTATCTCAAAACAAGGGTAGTGCCCCATGATTTGTGGTGTCTATATGAGCATATACAATCGCTGAGTCAGTAATTCAATCAAACAGAAAAAAAAACACTCAACCCAGAATCAATGGTAGCTAACTTGAAATTTAAAACACAGCAAAAACTGAAACCCAATTCTTGCTCCACTTTTGCTTGCTCTATTTTATTTGTACTTTACTGTACTTTATACTTCTTCTCAGTGTGTTTTTGTTTTGTTTTATGTTACTTGTTTGATCCAGAAGAAGTAGAAAGTATCATTAAATGAAAATGCACAAGTAAAGTACCTCAAAGTTTGTACTCAGGTGTAAAATGGAACTTTAACCAGTGTGTGGAGTGGAAACGTGTGAGGCTGTAATACCACCAGTGGCCTGAAGATGGTGCTGTTGGACCAGAACGGAGCTTCACAGCAAACAGCAGAAAACTGTTAGAAAACAAGTCAACTAGTCAGTTAGATTTACGATCAATAACAGTAAATAGGGCAGATATCTTCAACAGGGGGAGGTCCTCAGAGTTACTGCAAATTATTGTTCATTTTTGTCTTTTTTCAGTACAGAAAAATACTTTGCCCATCTAGAACCTGAGACAGGTGCGTCGGAGGGAAATAAGTAAGTGAGAAGTTGCAAAGAAAGGGAGTTTCTTGGCAACTTCTGAAAGTTTTTTCAAAACTTGAAATGTCTTAACATGAAATCCAACATATTATTAGCAAATATAAATCAGCCTATTTGTGAAACAAAATGACATTAATGATAGGCTTACTGTCAGTAAGGTAACCATCCACGGATACAGTTGATCCAAAGGATTCACTGTCACATGTATTGCATAACATTAAAAACATTTCTAAATTCATACCAAGAATTATTTTTATAGCTTAGTTTTCTTAGACTGTGGTTGTACCGGGCAGCTTCCAGGTATGAATGTGGAACTGTGTGAACGTGATCAGGTCGTTGTTGCAAATGAGAGTATGTTCTCAATCGACAATCGGCAATTGAGAGGCACGAAGAGCAGCACGTGAAAGGACAGTTCACAAACAAGGTACAATACGATTTAATATATACTAGATAAATGTTAATGCATTGCATAACGCTGTGTGTTCTAAAGTGCTAATCTAGTAAAGGTCTATAAAAACCAAAATATTTCGTATTGCATCATTTGTGCTCCCACTTGTTTTCGACGTTTGCCGTCTGATTACAGTTAAGTTACACGTTTGACATTTTTGAAGGTTCTTTCTAGGTTTTCACAAGTTTACTAACAGAGCAGGGTTCTATCAGATCATTTTAAATAATGGGCCTAACAGAAAGTGTTCTGTAGCTACTGTAGCTAGGTTTCTAATTAAAGGGCAAAGTCCGGGTAAAGAACTGCCACAACGTTTTCTGTTATTATATTACTATACAGATTTCTTGAGTGTGTTTTGTAACCCTGTTTGTTACAGGAACAGGACTCATGTTTCTGAGTGGCAGGGTAAACAACATGTGTGTGTGTGTGTGTGTGTGTGTGTGTGTGTGTGTGTGTGTGTGTGTTTGTGTTTATCGGCTAATAAAACCCGAAAATTAAAACCGTGTGGTGCCTGTTAATGAACTGCTTTCAAACTAAACAAACACACACACACACACACACACACACACACACACACACAAACAGCAAATAACTAAGGGGGTCAGCTTCTCCTCGGAACGCGTAGCTCCAATGGCGCCATTTTGATGCTAACAAGCCATCACCTCCCGTTAGCATCCCATTGACTCCCATTCATTTTGGCGCCACTTTGACTGGCTCCGTAGCAGACGTTTTTATAACAATAGGCTAACGATTGGGTCATAACCACGAGACTTCCTGTCTCATAGTAGAGGAGTTACCGTATAGTACAGGAGAAGCTCTCAGGCAGTTTGGACTTCCATTAGCTGTTTAAGTGTAATGACTAATGTTAACTATCATTTTAGTGATCAATAATTAGCCTGTGTCTATGTTATCTCCTTACATATACCTACGCTCTCCGTCTCTGCTAGATTGGGAATGATTGAGATTTCTCTTGGCACAGCTACCAGAAGACTTCCAACTTTCAGACAGGTTGCTCACGGCACATCTACGTCTTCAAGCTCAGTTGGAGGCTGCTCAGTAACGCTCAGCCATCACCGGGAAAGAGCTTCTAATGTCCTTCACTGGTCTCGGTCCAGAGACACGGGATCTGTTGGTCCATTTTATATAGGTCAATGCAAATAACTAACTTAGCTTAGCGTGCTAACAATGAACGAAGTGTTTTCTCTTGGCGAGTCAATCCATAATAGTCAATTTCATTTAAATAAAAATCACAAAATCAAACTAAAATTCACGTCTAAACATAAAATAGTTATTTATGAGAAAAAAAACTCAAACTACAAAACAAAAAATAAACTTTGGTTAGTGTATAAAGCAAAAGCAGCTTATTGTGCACTGATTATTAACAACTAAAATGAAGTAGATTCTCATGAGACAGGGCTTTTGTGCCGGTTAAAACACCAGAGTTGAAATTAGTTTGGGCCATTTTATACTGAACCATAATTCAAATATTCATGTTTATTTATGAATTGCAAAATCTCAATGCCAAATGTCAATTTTATATGCATAGCGCCTTTTTCTTACAAGTAAACCCAAAGTGCTTTACATTAAAAACAACATAAACATCCAAACAAAGCATGAATAGGAATAAGAATACGCAACAAAACTATTTAACTAACACATTTTCACACACGCGCGCAAACACACACACACACACACACACACACACAACCACACACACACACACAGGACTTGGACTTGTAACACTGTAGTACTTTTACTGAAGTAAAAGCTCTGAATACTTCTTCCACCACTGAATATAACATCGTCCACTAACAGACCGTCGAGGAACCGTAGAGGCTCCCCCCGAGGTGGGAATTAACATCCGTGACGTCACTCACATGCTCGCCGTTAGGCACTCAGATTGAATTAACAGCACTGCGGTCGGCCAAGGAAAACAACGAGCCCTAATTGTTTTGAGGAAAGAAATCAGAGATGTAAAGTACACTGTGAATTTCCCCGGAGAGCTGGGTAGTTTCTCGTATTGGCGGGGTTCGAGTTTCCCACCCGGCAGTCCCACAAGATCTTTACTGGAATGTGAAAATCTATCCATTTTAACAAGGGGATTTATTCAAACGTGGTATTGAGTCGAGAAAAAAAAAGAAAAGAAAAAAAAAAAAAAAGACGACTCAAGCTTGGCTGTAGGGTGTGCTCATTTCCTACGGGACTCTTCCTGTTTTCCATCACTTTCCCAGCTTTTATCATACTTGTAGAACTGTTCCTTCATTCTCTAAAGCTTTTTTCAATAATGTTCCCTCTTTGAACAGTTTTTAAGCCATGTACCCCCTAACCAGCACGAATAATTTTTGGTAGGAAAAAAAAAAAAAAAAGTCTATATAAAGAGGAACAATACAGCGATGTCAGCGATAGATTTACTAAACGACAGCCTTGTACCTGGAAAACATTTAAATGCTGATGGAAAAAGGCGAGAAAAAAAAACGGTAGAAAGAAGGAAGTAAGGCAAGAATAGGTCGAAAATAGTAACAAAAACTTTGAAAAAAGAGACACAAACTTTGAAGAAAAAAAAGTCAGTAGAAAAAAGTAAAGAAAGGCAAAAACAAACGACAAAACCTTGAAAAAAAGGTGAAAAACTTTGAAAAGGGACAAACTCCAGAAAAAAAAGACAGTAGCTGAAAAACATTTTGCAAAAAAATGTCACGTACCCCCCTGCAGTTCTCCAGAGTACCCCTAGGGGGACACGTACCCCCATTTGAGAAACACTGGGGGGTACACAAAGCAGGAAAGTCCTGGAAAAGAAAGAAGAGAGACGGGTTTTATTTTGAAGGGGTGACTGAGTTCATTGGAAGCCGTCGTCACGTCGTCGTCACGTCGCTCATAAGTGTGTGTGTGTGTGTGTGTGTGTGTGTGTGTGTAGGGAAGTGGTGACGTTAATCAACCCCAGATGAGCAAAGAGGCCAGACGAGTCGAGTCACTGTGTGTGTGTGTAGCTCCAGGGTTTTGGGGGACTAGTCAGCCCCAGACTGTTATTGCTGCTGCGCACGCACGCACGCACGCACACACACACACACACACACACACACACACAGTGAAGTCACCATCTGAGAATGTGGGGACAAAGAGGGACAAAGCAGCACCTTTGCGTGTGAATGGAGCTCACTGAGAGTGTGTGTGTGTGTGTGTGTGTATCTTGTCTCGGTCTCAAATAAAGAGGACTCAGGATTTTATTTCAAGACCGGTCAAGACCAACAGTGCAAGGATATCACTAAACACATCATTACTGTGATTGGAAGGAAGTGCTTCAAATGCAACCACATACGATATACATAGCAATGACTCATTTTATCAGAAGACAGCATAGAAACAACACAATATAATTCTGCTAAACAAAACATCACATTCATTATTAAATTTATGTGTCTTGACCTCAAAATTCTCTCAAAGGTTCTTGCACTCCATCTTCAACGGGTGATGCCCTCCATTGTCTCGCTAGACCAGACGGGGTTCATGCCTGGCCAACAGTCTTCCCACAACACTAGACGCCAAGTAATGATACCCCGGAAATCGTGGTGTCCCTCGATGCCGAAAAGGCCTTCGACAGGGTCGAGTGGGGGTACCTGTATGAGGCAATGAACAGGTTTGGCCTGATAACAATTTTATCCTCTGGGTCAGATTATTATATTCATGTCCGATGGCCTCAGTTCAAACTAACAACACGTTATCACCACTATTCTCACTCCGGAGAGGTACCACTCCTCTTCGCCATCGCGATAGAACCTCTGGCCGTTTGGCTTCACCCGGAGGAAGGTTTCGAAAGGCATCATTCGATCTGGCACAACTCATAAAGTCTCACTGTATGCGGACGACCTGCTCCTGTACATCTCTAACCCAGCCGTCTCGCTTCCTGTGATTCTAAACATTTGGGAACGGTTCGGTGCGTATTCTGGCTACAAGCTCAACTATCAGAAAAACAAGCTCATACTGATAAACTCTCTGACAAACTTTTTTTATCACAACGGCTGTTTTCAGACATGTTCCGCGAAAAATTCTTACCTCTAGTCGAAAAAAACTGAAAGTGATTTTGACCACTGGTCGGTCTTACCGCTCTCCCTCGTGGGCCGGATAAATCTAATTAAGATGGTTGTCCCCAAATTCCTTTATCTTTTCCAGCACATCGCTGTACTCATTAAATCCTTCTTGAAGCTTGAAAAGCTCAGATCTTCTCTGAAAGGCTCTATCTCGACATTCCTAGAGACACGGAACCCTCTCCTAGAACTTGTTGACTCCCTCAGTGTATCCCCTGACGTGGAGGACTGAGCTCCTTCTGGACTGCACCACTTGACGCCAGCTGACAGACAACACAGTCTGACACTTTTATTTATTTTTTTTAATTCCTGCACTGGTTCCATGGTGTCAGAATTTTGGATAGTCATCATGAAAACATTAATTGGTGATGTGTGACAATGTGACAAGGGCTGGGAAGATTGACAGAACAGGCAGCCAAGTGACAGTACTCTGATCCAATGGATTTGGGGGGGGAGCATTCCACCACATCACTCCTGTCCTCCAACAGCTCCACTGGCTCCCGGCCCCGTATCCAATTCAAAGTCCTCCTGTTTACATTCAAGGCCATCCACAACCTCACACCCCCCCCCCCCGCCCCCCATATTTGTCTGATCTCCTCTAGGTTCCCACTCCCTCCCGCTCCCTCAGATCCTCTTCCTCCATACACCTGTATGTCCCCTCCGCCCATCTCACCACCATGGGGAGCAGGAGCATTCAGCTTTTAAATGTCTTTTGTATCCCTGTACAGTGTCCTTGAGTGCCGAGAAAGACGCCTTTAAATAAAATGTATTATTATTATTATTATTATTATTATTATTATTAGCCTAGATTTTGTGAGATTTTGCGTAATTTAGCGCAACTTCCAGCCCATAGCTGTATCCCTTCCAGCCACAACCCATAAAACCCATTCAGCAACGTTGATTTGAATTGAAATGGCCTTTCTATCCACTTTATTTCTATGAGTTAGGATCAACAACACTAAAATGAAATAAAGCTTGTTTGCAACATAGACATCTATAAAGACAGACAGACAGACATATGTCAAGTTCATTCATCGCAAAGGGGATTCATGTTGTCCACCCAAGATGCTTTTTGACCCACAAATCTCCCAACCAGTGCTCATTGGATGTGGTTAAAACAGGTTAGTTTAAAACCCATCTGGCCATCTGTGTTGCCAGATCTGAGTAAATAAAGTCGGTGAGTCATGAATTATCAAAACCAAAAGGAATGATTGGGCTCAAGTCGGTTTGTTTTGTGTCTCTCGCAGAGACAAAAGAGCCGAGGTTAGTCCAAATTGAATTTTTGGTATACTTTTTGGATCCGATTGAAAGATTTGTCATGCCCTGAAGGCTAAGCAGCACCGCACTATGTTCTTTTTCCTCTCCTCTGGAGTCATGAAACACGTTCATTTCATCGCTTATGTTGGCCCGAGAGTGAGTCATCAAAACTTCAGGGTTTGGAAAAGGATATAGCCGCTGGCCAAAACATTTCCCAGCATGCTCCGTTAGTCACACAGCAGGATGATGGATTGAAAAGCTCTTCCAAATAAATACATGAAAACAAATTCTCCGCTTCCAGGTCGGTTTTTATTCAACCCCTTATTTATCCCGGGGAGGTTTGCCGGGGCACATTCACTCTTTCTCAACAATGCCGTGGTAACCGCGTTGTTGCCGGGCTAACTGGAAGTTAAGTGTCTTGTTCAAGGGTGCAACTGTGGTGTCTGGAGTGGTGTCACCCAAAAAAAAAAAAATGCTATTACATTGGTAAGTGTGATTAAATTATTACAAGTTGAAGTACTCAATGCCAAGGGGTCAGCCCTATGTTCCTACAGCCCTATTTTCCTACATTTGTACGATTTTTCTTAACATTAGGCCCTAGTTCCCACAGCCCTATGTTTCCACAGCCCTATGTTCCCACATTTCTAGGACATTTTCAAAATGAGGTCTTGTGTTCCTACATTTCCCTTCAATTTAAGCCCTATCCTCCCACAATATTTTTTAGGGTTAGGGGGATAAAATCTAATACAAATTTATGAAAAAGTAAATGTGGGAACATAGGGCCTAGTTTTGTGTAAGTGTCAAATATGCGTAAAGGCGGCAAAAACATTAAAGAAGCGTCAAAAAAGTTTCAAAAAGCATTAGAAGTATCATAAAAGCATCAAAAACCCAACTCAGTGTCTGATCATCTCAGCTGGACTTGTAGGTCGTTATATTGTTGGCTAGTTTCATTTAGAATCAAACATCAGATTTTATAAACTGCATGCATTTTGTGTGCAGGAATCATAATGTGTGAAGTAACTAAAGCTGTCAAATGAATTAGTGGAGTAAAAAGTACAATATTTCTCTCTGAAATGTAGCAGAGTAGAAGTAGAAAGTGGCGTGAAAAGTACAGTAACAAGTACCTCAACATTTGGACTTAAGCACAGCACTGGAGTAAATGTACTTACTTACTTACTTACTTTCCACCTCTGCATATGGACCTTTTTCACAGCAGACATGTTGACTTGTCATGGTAGGAAAAGCACAGCTGAAATTGATAACCTTAACAATGGCTCAATTCCATCAAGTGTTCCCAGTGAGCTATTTCAGTGAGTCAGCATGCACAACACCAGGGCCTCTCCTAAGTGGAATGCAGCCATCGTTAAGGTTATCAATGTCAGCTGTGCTTTTCCTACTATGTCAAATCCAAAAATGTATGCTGAACTTTAAAAAGGTCTCTCTGAACTCTAGGAGACTGTTTAAACATAGAAAGTAGTTAAACTACAGTATATGTTTTGTCATCATGGTAATGGTATTTTATTGTCATGTGCACATGCTCTTTGTGTGTTGCCGTTCCAAAATCCCTTCGCTATAGGAACAACATACTGAGCTAACGAGCTACACGCCCGAAAAATGTCAAGTTTTGAAGAAAATTTGAATCGTGCAACAACGCAGGCCTGCTCGGTTCTTCCGGGGAATGATTGTAAAGATTTACAAAGAATATGTTTAGGGCGTTTCCTCTCTAACTGGGACGTTTTGGGAGCGATAGGTGGGATCGCTGTGGACACGGAGATACTCTGGTAAGAGCCAATGAGGTTCAACCATGTATCAGCTCATTTAAATATCTCACGTTACTGTATTGTGTCAACAGCTAACTTCATTTAACCCTTGTGGTGTCTTCCCGTCCACCATGAACTTGTTGTCCTTTTGGGTCAAAATTAAAAATGAACTTTCTTTGGCACTTTTTTTGGCGCTTTTGTGGCTTTTAAAAAAAAAAAGAAATTAAAGATAAAAAAGGCAGAAATTATGTCATATTTTGACTAATAGTTAAGATCAGAGGATGTTGAGTAGATTACAGACCAGTTTATGTCAAAGTTTGACATATAATTGCTATAAAATTGAGTAAAACAACCAAAAGTCAATGGAAGTATTAATTTGACCTGCGAAAAATGTTGTATGGGTTCCATACAACGTACATGCATGCATTAATGTCGGGGCGATTTGGTTGTAAGAAACTCGTATTTCTGATATTCAGTATTTTCTTCTGTCGCAGAATGTGTGTAGAAGGTGTAGCACATTAGTAAAAACAACACAAGAAGACAGGGTTGTCTACCAAAGAAACTGACACTGAAAAAGTTCCTCCATCTCTTTTTTAAGGCCGAAATCTGACCATGATCTTGTGCTAATCTACAGAGTATATCTGTGGTAGATTTAATCTGTTTTATGGAAGGGGATCAGGGCCACACGTGAACAATGTACGTATGTATGTAAAAGACAGAATTCTGAGAAAAAAAACCTCTGAGTTCAAACTTATGTATTATGTATCATTTTTCACGTGGCCCTAATCGTCTTCCGTATCGAGTGCTTGTGTTTGTGTTCAAACTGATTGATTACGCTGATTGCAGCCACCTGAGTGAGTGCCTACTCTCTGCTTGCTTGTTTGCCAAATGAAGTCCAAAGATGGGAGATTTCTTTTGTTTCGGACCACTTTCTTACTCATCACCGTGACCTTTCTTTCTGGCGCTCAGGAAAACCTCTAAAGTTCTTCCCATGAAATGCTCAGCTCTGATATTTACCGGCAGCGAAGTGTGTGGGATGTTTGACATCCGAGGAATGGAGTGGGAGAAGAGAATCCATCATATTCCTTATACATTTGCTTTGTGTCTTTTGCTGGCTGAAGAACAGAAGCTCACAGGCGAATTTAATCTCTCCGGCGTCAGTGTGTGTGAAAAGCTCAGAGCTGAAACTACATTTATATTGCCACGTTTTGGGTTTTTAAGCGGAGTTTTGAGCCAAAAGTGATCTCCGTGCACACAGTGTTTTTATCTCCAGTAGAAGAATAATATATATTATATTAAATATAATTTGCGTTTAAACTAACACGCCCAAACCTCATTTCTCATCAACATTCTGGTATACTGGGCATAAACAGGAGGCAGCGTGGAGACTCCGCCCACTGCTGGTAGTAATGCCATGGTAACGTTAGTAGCTTTAGTCTCGAGAGGACGAGACGCCATGACCCAATCAGGAGGAGGGGGAATGAGAGGGGGAAACGCCAGAGCAGGGGGAATGAGAGGGGGGAACGCCAGAGCAGGGGGAATGAGAGGGGGGAACGCCAGAGCAGGGGGAATGAGAGGGGGGAACGCCAGAGCAGGGGGAATGAGGAGGGGAAGACGCCAGAGCAGGGGGGAATGAGAGGGGGAAACGCCAGAGCAGGGGGAATGAGAGGGAGAACGCCAGAGCAGGGAGGAATGAGAGGGGGAAACGCCAGAGCAGGGGGAATGAGAGGGGGGAACGCCAGAGCAGGGGGGAATGAGAGGGGGGAATGCCAGAGCAGGGGGGAATGAGAGGGGGAAATGCCAGAGCAGGGGGGAATGAGAGGGGGAAACACCAGAGCAGGGGGAATGAGAGGGGGAAACACCAGAGGAGGGGGAATGAGAGGGGGAAACACCAGAGCAGGGGGAATGAGAGGGGGAAACACCAGAGCAGGGGGAATGAGAGGGGGAGACGTAGGCTCCGTCCGGAGCTTAGCTCCGCCCAAGACGATTGGGATTGGTTTAAAGAAATGCCAATAAACCAAAGCACGTTTTTCTCCCATCCAGGAATGCTGTGTGGACTAGCCAGACCTTCCTGCGCTGTGGAGGAAGGTCTGGCCATGCCAGACTAACACCCAACCAACCCAAGCAAAAGATATCACATCACTGACAAGTACTTACACTCACACACACACACACACACACACACACACCCCTTCAGATTCCTCCACCGTAACAAATGAGCTTTAAATCTTCTCCAGAGCAGCAGAGGATCGCAGGAGTAGGAAGCGTTATTTATCCTCCTGATTTTTTGATCTCTCTGCTGCTGACAGGACGGCAGAAAAACTGCTCCCACTTCAAACAGCTCCGACGCTCCTGGAGGCGAACCGAGACCCCCGTTCTTAAGCGGACCAGAGTTTGCAGACCCTGTCCAGACCTTTGTCATCCAAACTCTCCCGCACCAGAGTTTGGATGAGCCTTCACACCGGCCCAAAACGAACCGGAGTATCCGACCAAACGCTCCAGGGTTCGTTTTAAACGTACCAAACGGGGCAGGTGTGAAAGCAACCTAAGTAACTCTCTTTAGATTCCAAAAAGGTTTTTAATCTGGGACTAATTCTGTTGCTATTTCTTGAGTGCAGGTGGATTTATTGGAGAAGAAAGGTCAAAGACTTTAGGATTTCCCATGAGGATATCTCACTCTGAGTCAGACTGCCTTCAACACTGGACTCTCTATGTTATATCACAATGATTTGCATGATTACGATTATGATTAGCATGCAAAACAAGATGAAAGGTGCATCCGAGATCATGTGCAGCTCACTGCCTGATAACTCTTCCCCCAAACAAATTGCTAACAAGCTCGCTGCACCAGCCACACCAGCTGGTTTAATGAGCGGGTGATGTTCAGCTGTGTGAGTGTGCGGTATAAATAGGAGCCGAGGTTTTTCGGAGGCTGCTGCGTTACGTAAGTAAGTACAGGGTGGGAGGCTGTTAGGTCCGAGGTCCAGACGCTTTCGTGAAAGGGAAACGACTGGCAGGGCTACAGTCGAGCTGCCCGTCTTCGTGGGAGGGCGAAACACACAACTTATCCTCATTTAGTCTGAAACAAGCAAACAATTCTGTCAGTGGGTTGATGTCAGTTCCCTTGTTCCTACACTGCCAACTGATTCTCGCTCCCATCGCGTCAAAAAGCGACGCTTGGTCAGGTGCCTTTGGCATTTGTTATTGACCCAAACAAGTCTCCTTTAGCGTCCTATTTAAACGCGCTTGGTCAGGACTTTTGGTGTCACTTTTTGACGCTCTGGGTCAGGACTTTTGGTGTCACTTTTTGACGCTCTGGGTCAGGACTTTTGGTGTCACTTTTTGACGCTCTGGGTCAGGACTTTTGGTGTCACTTTTTGACGCTATGGTTCGGGACTCTTGGTGACAATAAAGTACCTTTTCCTTTAAATACTTCCAAAGCTTTGAAGGCTAGGTGCTGGATCCTAAAAGTCAATATTCATAAATAAAGCTAGGACAGTACTCCAATGTGATAGTTTACTGCCACCAGCGGATGTTTCAGGCAGCGCCCTTCCACAGCGTCTGCACGTAATTACAAACACTACTCCAGACACACAGGTGGGTTTTATTATAGAACCAATACTGCACAGGTGGAGTAAATCATCCACAACTAGCATATCAATCCCAATGGAGGGAGCCACGACCAATCCAGATCAGGCTTAGTGGACACAAATCAAAATGTAAACCAAAACACAAATAAACAGGGGCCCTACTTAAACCAAACTCAAACTACATTACATTTTGATTTGTGTTTACTAAGCCTGATCTGGATTGGGATGTCTCCCTCCGTTGGGATTGATATGCTATACTGTAGTTGTGGATGATTTACTCCACCTGTGCAGAATTGGTTCTATAATCAAACCCACCTGTGTGTGGGGAGTAGTGTTTGTAATTGCCTGTGCAGACGCTGAGGAAGGGTGCGGTCCAAAATGTCCGTTGTGTGGCAATAAACTATCAAATTGCACATGCAAAAATAATTCCACAGCAACCAACCTTTATTTTTACAAGCTCAAAAAAATAATGACACTTATTTGATCCCATAGAAAGAAACACTTTCCTGCACAAACGCCTCATACAAAGTGTGAGATGCTACATCATTTATTGGCAAATTACTCTGCAGTAAAAAAGTCAATGAGAGTCTGATTCCTTTATTGCTGCAGTTTTGAAGTTGAAACTGAGGCAGGAAAGAGCTGCTTTACTGGTTCTGGTAAGTGATTAACGCAGTTAAAAAACAAACAAAAAAAACCCCATTAATACAAAGGTCAATTTTCAAAGATTACAGAGCTGTTTTCATTAAGGCCCAGACACACAGGCAGTTGGACTGATCAGTCTCCCCAAATTGGTCAAAAAAGTGCCTCAGAACACACCAAAGCGACGAGACGTAATACGTCTCCATAACAGCAGGCGGCGCTAATCTGTATTGTCGCCCCAAAAATGAAAACCGGCAGCTGATTGGACGAACGTGTCACGTGGGTCTTGTTTCTCCGGAAATTCAAAGACAGACTGTCAAGGCGGCTCGTTCGGAATACGATCTCATATTGTACTAAAATAGTTCACCGAAACGTGTTTCTGAAAACATTTGAAGAGAGAAATAGGCCGTGCAGTTGCTGAATCTGTCTTCATTTCAGATCAACAAAGGTCAGTTTAAAAGATTTTCTTCAGATTTTGAGAGACTCTAGTCACGCTCATTCCGCTCCCCGTTTCCGGGGTAGCACTCCACCAATCAGATGGGTCATTTGAGTCTGACTGCCGACAGTGCAGATTATACATGTCAAATCAGTCAAAATGAAGGCCAACGGCCCCTCGGATGGATGACAGCACGGAACACACCGAACAGACTCGAGTCACTGACCTCGCCAGACTGTCCGACGGCCGATTATCGGCTCTGTGTGTCCGGGCCTTTAAAGGAAAGTGCTGTGATTGTTAGGTTTAAAAACCGCAAGACTCCAATTTAAGTGATTTTGTCAGTTTAAACTTAATACTGTACAAACGCTAATGACGCCCTTTTAAAGCAACACTACGTAACTTTTCCCGCTTCGGTCCCCCTACAGGTTGTCTCATTGGAACTACAGCTGCAGCTACAAGTTACATAGTGTTGCTTTAGGCTTCTGTTGGAGGAACAAACATGCAAAACTAAGGCGGCTTTTCATAATTCCTGAACATTTTGATAGATGCAAGAAATCCCCAAATTAACAACCAGCCCTGTTTTTCTTAAAAAAAAAAAAAAACGATTCAACGACACTGTGCCTCGAAGCACGTCACGCGCCGGGCCGTTTGCGGTGATAGACTAACATTTTAGTATTGACAACACGTGGTGCTAAATGGACGTCTAATGGTCTAATAAACTCACCACAAACAAAAGGTCCTTTATGGGAATCACATCAAGGGCCAGATATGTATAGTTTACTGACATGCTTTTATGTTCTCGAAAAAGTAAAATACCCGTGACTGTATTATTGCTGGTCGCATATAGCCTTCCAGTGGTGGAATGGAACTAAGTACATTTACTCCAGTACTGTACTTAAGTCCAGATGTTGAGGTACTTGTACTTTACTTGAGTCTTTTTCTTTTCATGCCACTTTCTACTTCTATTCCGCTACAATTCAGAGAGAAATATTGTACTTTGTACTCCACTACATTCATCTGTTATATATATATATATATATAAGTTTGGTTGCTGTGGAATTATTTTTTGGAATTATTTTTGCATGTGCAATTTGATAGTTTATTGCCACACAACGGACATTTTGGACCGCACCCTTCCTCAGCGTCTGCACAGGCAATTACAAACACTACTCCCCACACACAGGTGGGTTTGATTATAGAACCAATTCTGCACAGGTGGAGTAAATCATCCACAACTACAGTATAGCATATCAATCCCAACGGAGGGAGACATCCCAATCCAGATCAGGCTTAGTAAACACAAATCAAAATGTAATGTAGTTTGAGTTTGGTTTAAGTAGGGCCCCTGTTTATTTGTGTTTTGGTTTACATTTTGATTTGTGTCCACTAAGAATCAATGCCCCCTCTTCCCCAAAGGCAGATTCTGGCCCATATGTATAGGCCAATTGGCCTATATATATGGGCAATTGTCACGTTATTTTTAATCTATTGATTCGTGTACAACAACAAGTTTTTTTTTGTGGTGGCCAGCACGAAATGGGAACCATCTATTCAGAGGTTGGGTTTAGGAAAAGGACGCCTCACACGCCGGGACGCGCGACGGTTGTGATTAGGAAGACAACGGGGAAATGAAACGCCACACGAGGGATGCGATCCCCGGTCTCCCGGGTGAAAGTCCTGTATTGTTCTTGATGTCCATTCCTACTAGTGGGACCATGCATAGTTTTGGTTTCTAAGGCTACATTTACACTCCTGTGTTTCGGTTAAAAAAGAATATATTTTGCTACGTTTCCCCCTCTCATTCCCCCTGCTCTGGTGTTTCCCCCTCTCATTCCCCCTTCTCTGGTGTTTCCCCCTCTCATTCCCCCTGCTCTGGCGTTTCCCCCTCTCATTCCCCCTGCTCTGGTGTTTCCCCCTCTCATTCCCCCTGCTCTGGCGTTTCCCCCTCTCATTCCCCCTTCTCTGGTGTTTCCCCCTCTCATTGCCCCTGCTCTGGTGTTTCCCCCTCTCATTCCCCCTGCTCTGGCGTTTCCCCCTCTCATTCCCCCTGCTCTGGCATTTCTGAGCCCCTAAACCGGAGACATTTTGAAACACTTCTGACCCGTTTTGGTTTGGAATCTACGGGGTTGTGTTGCAGTCTCAACGGCCGCAAACGGAGACCTTTGGCAACACCGGGACGGACGCCAACGTTTCTCCCCCTGATCGGGTCTTATCAGTCATAAGACTAAGTTACCAAAGTTACCCTGGCAACTACAAGCAACGGGCGGAGCGTACATGCTGCCTCCTGTTAATGCCGTGTTAGTTTAAACGGAGATTAGTTTTTCTACTGGAGCTAAAAAACACTTGGGTGCACGGAGATCGCTTTCGGCTCAAAACGCCGCTTAAAAACCAAAACGTAGCAATGTAAATGTAGCCAAAAAGAGGGTGAAATACAATTAAAGAATCTAAAACCACGTATAGCTACAAGCACAAACAGATCATTCCAGTAATGAAAAGCACTTTTAAATTCCTAACTTCCACATTTGATGGCTACAATCCAACCGCTCTCCGTCTGAAAAAAGCCCCAACTTGCATCCAAACTCGCCGACATCTGCCACCAATTTACCAGAACACGCCTGTCCCCGGATACGACTATTGACCAGAGCTGCAGCCTTGTCGTGTCTCCTCCGGCCGCTGCTTTCACCACTAACCAGGGCTGAAGGATGAGCCGCAGGTCCGAGCCCTTCCAGACCTTCCAGACCTGACATGGAAAATAACATGACTGCAGCAGGCTTGTAATTTGGAGTGGCTGTGACCTTTAATCATATCTTGATCTACATCCGTTATCCCTGCATCTGTCGGTGGCCCGGTGCTAATTTGAGACGCGGCATGTCTGAAAGGCTTCAACCTGATCGCAGCCCCGTCCATGTTTTGGTGCAGTCAGCGCTGGAAGAAGTATTCAAGATCCTTTACTTCAGTAAAAGTACTAATACCACACTGCTAGCTGGAATGTTGTGCGATTCAGTGCAAAAAAAAATAATATATATATATGAATGAAAACATCTTAAAATGGCTCAAATCTATTCCATGTACCAATCTGATCGCAAAACAGCACGTGACGACATTTCTTTACATTAGTTTTTTTATTGCTTTAAAGCCGCTGGATCTAAACACACTTTCACCGGCTTTATTCACATGTATGTTTATAGGAAATTTCAGATGATGTGATTGACAAGTGGATGGAAACATAAGCTGCTGACGTCAGTCTGGCTTCGCAGTCAGCATACAGTATATGAGGAGTTACATTTCCAGTAATTATAAATACAATGGGATTATTCACTTGGGTTTCAACTGAGCCGTTTCTGTTTCTCTTTGCTCTCCTCCGATATGCCTTGTTGACCTTTTACCTCCTCTGCTTTGGGTTAAGAGCAGCAGGAAGTGAGTGTTATGTGCGAGCTTATTGAAAACAGAAAAGGAGAACAGAAAACAGAACAGAAAAGGTAAAATGCTGAGATACTGAAGACACAGTTTTGAACTGCTTTCGCGTTATCATACCGCATTTAAGATCTCGCACACAAGAAAAGTCTTTTCAGATGGAAAGATTCTATGAATTTGTATGCATTGTAGGTTGTTAATAAAGTTAGTCAAAGTGATCGTCAGTGTGCTGGATTTTATTTTTTATTTTTATTTTTGGGGGGCATCACCTGAAGCACAATTAGCCGTTGAACCGGGGCTTAATTTGGTTACATTTACAACTCATTGCTGCGAAATTCAATAAAGCACATTGCATTAATATCCATGACAAATATTGATTAGATTTCTATCTGGTGTTGGATTCGGTACACACTTCGGTCTCATTTATCTAAATGTAGGCTGGACTTCCTTGGCTCTAAGAAGGGAGCAACCATAGAAATAAAAGCCTGCTGAACACTAGTGAGTCCTAAATATTCCATTTGTTAGGACAGAATTAGGCAAAACTGCATTCAAATATTATGCTCCATATAAGTGGAATAGCCTTCTATAATGTTGTCACACACTTAGAATAATAATCTGAGCTTTTTAGTGGCAAATAAAGCACTTTACGTGGACTAAATTGACGATGCACATTTGCCCAAAAGGGTTACATTGCAGCCCGGCCTGCGGCTGCCGGTTACAACGTTCACGCTAAATACTGGACCAATGTCAGAGATTGTTGTTCCTATCGGTCACTTAGACACAAAAACATAAGAAAATAGGGTCCAAGTTGAACAAAAAAAATTCTATTTACCCTTTAAGGAAGAAGGCATGTATAGATGATGCATGCATTCATGCAGCATTGTGTAGCCAGAGCTGACAAATGGGGGACCAGAAAGTTAACAAGTTGTAGTCAGAGTTTTGGGAGTGCGTTTACTGCTGTGTAAATGCCACCTCTGCATGTCGCAATAAAACGCTGCAGCAGCCTGCGGTGGCACAGTGGAAAATAACCAACTTACCACAGCTCTTCAGCCTGTTTAGGTGCTGCCAAATATACAAACCACTGGAGTTTAGTGATGACTAATGTTGAGGAACAACAGCTGCTGGCTTCCTAGCCCCCTCTGTTCTCTGTCCTTGAAAGGGTAATTTTGTTTTGTTTTCTCAACCTGGACCTGGACTCTATTTTCCTATGTTTTTGTGTCTAAGTGACTGATGGGAACAACAATCTTTGACGCTGGTCCAGTACTGAGCGAGATCGCTGCAGTCGGCAGTCAGCGAAAACAAGCTGCAGTGTAAGTTAATAGGGGCAACTGCGCACTTTCAATTTCCGTCCACTAAAAGTTCTGTTTTTGCCCCTGACAGACTCAGATCATTATTCGGAGTGTCTGACAACATTATGGAAATGATCCCTACAGAGATAGAGCTTTTTGTAAAGGGTAAAATCCTCTTTGTTTATCCAGAAACAGCTCTGAAAGCACTATAGCTAAACTCACCAGACTCCATTTAAAAAACAACACTTTTAGTGAGTGTAGAACCAACATATTTTCACATGTAAATCGGTAAACTATGTGTTTATTTCAACCAAAACTAGAGTTGTGATGGTTGGGAAAGTAGAAAGACGACCCAAAACGGCTTTTGATAGTTTTATTTTGTGTCTGTAGACTTTGAATGAAGTGTATTTTACGATGCTAAAATGACTGTTTATTTACATGGAGTCTGGTGGGGATAAGCGAACGCAATTTCGTGGATGTTTTTATGTTTAAAAAAAGGATCTTATACTTTAACAGAAAGGTCGACGTCCTTAGAAATATTAATCTGAGCCTGTCAGCGGCAAAACGAGCACTTTTGTGAACGTAAATTGAAGATGCATAATTGCCCTATTAACTTACATTGTAGCTTGTTTTCGCCGACTGCAGCGATCTCTCTCAATACTGGACCAATGTCAAAGATTGTTGTTCCGATCAGTCATTTAGACACAAACACATAGGAAAATAGAGGTTGAAAAAACTTCTGCAAGTTCTGATCAGAGAAAAAAAAACACACAAAAAAAAACAAAAAAACTACTGATTCATAATCATGATGTCAGATTTCAGTTATAAGCACTATCATTTGTTTTAATTGCCAGCTATAAATCATTTTGTGGAACGTCTCAATTGAGAGCAACAACAGCTCGGCTCCATTAGCGCCCCGGAGATCACAAAGCTGTTCAATTTGAGCTTTTCGAGGCACCGATCAACCTGTCATCTTTCTCACAATCATACAAACTTAAAGAAAGCAAAAGAGCCGAGCTGCAGACACAGAAAAAGCCGCGGCTTCTTTAAAAAAAAAAAAGTGTCTCGTAAAAGCCAAAAGTGAGCGAGCGCGGCTGCCAGACGCCGCTGGTCCGAGCCAGGCGGTGTTAAAACAGGGGTGTATTTTAAACAAAGGTTGCATTTTAACAAGGCCAGAGGGCGGCATAAATCACAGATAGCTGTTGACTTGTAACTTGCGGTGTTTTAGCGTTAAACACAACGTCCTGCCATGGCAACACGGAGGCCAACAGTTCCCCCTTTTAGGAACTGGTTTATATGCAAAAGCAGGCACAAATGAGAAATATATCTTTTTAAGTACGGGGTGGAAGAAAAAATAGGATTTAGATAAGGATAGATAGTTTTTTTTTAACTGCATCAGATCAGTCTGCCCAGGCATCATCATCTTCTGTCACGTAATTATTAGTCATTTCCATCATAATTTTCGTCTTAATTGTCGGATGATTTTTTTTTTCTCCCTATAATTTTGTACATATTGTTATTATTATATATTATTTTATTATTGCCTCTATCTACATGAGTCTATTAATCAACTGACGCAACCTGAGTCAAGCTAGCAAACAAGCTAAGTAACATTATAACTGCTAACATGGCAGACTCATGGAAAAATACATACTTTTTTTTGTCATGACTTATTTGTGAATGACTCAGCATTATCTCTATTAGAGAAAGGAATCACTTATTTGATGTTTAAAGTGAGTAAAAGGTTGGAAAAAAAAACCTTTAAGATGACACATTGTTTGTAGCCAGGTTTTGTTTCAACATTTGGGGGGGGGGGGGGTGGGGGGCAACATATTATAACTGGGGTTTCTAGAGGTTGTGCCCCTGAAATGTAGAACTTAAAACAGTTAATTTCCTGCATTCTGGTGATTTTTTTATGCAACAACTTATGGTGAAAATGTCTTTATTTATGTTAAAGTGGCCATATTATGCTCATTTTCAGGTTCATAATTGTATTTTGAGGTTGTACCAGAATAGGTTTACATGGTTTAATTTTCAAAAAACACCATATTTTTTGTTGTACTGCTCATTGTTGCAGCTCCTCTTTTCACCCTGTGTTCAGGTCTCTGTTTTAGCTACAGAGTGAGACCTCTCACTGCTGTAAGATCTTTGTTGTCAGTCGCACATGCGCAATAGCTAGGTAAGGATCACATCAGCTAGCTAGCTGTTTCTACAACTTCGGCCTGTACAAGGCAGGATTAGCCGGGAGACTTCTTCTAAACGAGGGCACACTTCCAACTTTGCGTGGAAAACCTGCAGAACAGGGACATGGAAGTAGTTCTTTTGTAGATGATGGTGAACTAGTGTGTGTTGTAGCAGTGTTTTGCCATTCAGAACGAGCTAGCAGCATGGATGTTTGTTTTTTTCTCCAAGTTTGTATGCGTGTGGAAGCACCAGAGACACAAAATAACACCCCAAATCCCAGAAAAAGGGATTTTTTTTAAGGAAAACATTGTTATCCTGTAATGTTCAAAACATCACATGTGTTTCGAGACGTGTTTTTTATATATATATTTTTTTTTTAGGACTCATGTTCATCTCAACACCAAATCTGTTAGAGAACGAGACCTTATTAAAGCCGGAAGCTCCGAAGTTTTAAAGCTACACAAATCTACCTTTGTTTTTCACGCTCCTGTTGGGTTCTTCAACCCCCAAATGTATTTAGCAAAGTAGACACAGTTCTTGTTTTCCGTACGTTATGAGCCCCCTGAACGTTTATTTCTACCTCTTCTGGGGACCGGGTTGTCTTTCGAGACGTTGGGGGCTTAAAACACAGAGAAACCCCTCGTGTTGTCTTCCCGTCGACCGTGCAACTTTTAGTTTTTGGATCCACCTCCTCAAGACCGTCATACCCACAGGATTAAACGATATATAACTTCCCATATGTACATCCCTTCTCCTCAATTGCATCCCCATTGATAAATTTACCAAAACTCAGCCCCCACAAAAGGACCACCATCCCCCCCTATTTATTCTACTGCCAGATAGATGTGTTTGCATGACTTTTTACTGGCCTTTTTAACTCAGCACTTATTTATTTTTTTATTTTTTTTATCCCTTTTGGATGTTTGCATGCATATAATTGGATACTTTTGTTCTTATATTACATTACTATGCAGGACTTTAGCACTTATCTTAACCTTTCTTTTAGACCTTAAGCTACTTCTTTGTCCTATATTACTTATTTATGTTGTTTCTCTACGTCTCTCCTCTATACTTACTTTTTCTGATGTTATACAAAAGCTGTCAATTTCTGCTTTTGTTGTTAGTTCTTTGTGTAAAACAATGAAAATGAAATGTCTTCATGCTGTCACTGCAGCACGAAGCAGCTCTGAACCCCTTGGTTTTGAACTTCAAAAAATAACAAAAAAAAAACAGCTTCTCGTCATTATTTCCATCCAGAAGAATTCTCCAATGCGTGACAGTTCATATTTACAACCGTGGTTTTGGAAGTCAAGCAGAGCGTTACACAACCTGTACCGCCACGACGAGAATTCGTCACTGACGGGAGGATTTTTTTTTCTTCTCCAGTTTATACTTTTCATAACGCGCAGATGTTGGATGACAAACATGAAGTTGGATTGTATTTGTGTGAATTTCGGTTCCTGCGCGTGCTGGAGCAAGTTCCTTCACCGAGAACAAAAAACACACAGTGATACATCACGCTGACACAGGCTGCATCGAATACAATGAACAATACAGGGATCATTATATATATATATATATATATATATATGGGCCAGATTTTGAGCATCAAAGACTTCATTTAAATATGTCAAAAATATATAATGGGAAGTATGTCATCGCATGTCACTGAGCATTTTTAAGTGGGTATATAGAAATCCAGGAGCTTTCTTAGTGGGTATACTGCGTATACCTGCTTATCACGTAGACTACACCACTGGCGTCACCTCACACTGACAAGAGCGTAGGAGGACACCTCGGTGACTGACTGCCAACTGACCCGAAACACTGGGTAAATATGTACAGTACGTGCACCTTGGCTGCTGCTTCATGGTGTAATATATACACACTGGTGCCAGAACAGGTAGAGTGACGCAACAGGGGGGAACAGAAACCTTCACCTGGAGATAAGCACCCATGCTAGAGTGACAAAATGATGTGTATTTGTCCTGGAAAAATGATCACCGGCTTTACTGTATAAACAGTAGTGTGTCCTTCAAAATAATTCAATTACTGTACTAAAGTCGTAGGCGTAATTTGGGGGGGGGGGAGGGGGCGGGGTTTACAACAGAGATGTTCACAAGTCATTTTTTGAAGTCCAAGTCGAGTCTCAAGTCTTTTGCTACGAGTCCAAGTCAAGTCTCAAGTGTCTGGCCATCTGATCTGCCCCTAACACTGTATTATAATGTTAGTCTGTGTTACTAACTGGCTGTAAAGCCCAAGGTGGACGGTGGGGGTGTGGCCTTGACCAACTGCCACTTTGCTCGTTTGAAAGCCATGATGTCTCTCTCTCTCTCTTTCTCATGGGTGGGCCAAATTCTCTGGGCGGGCAAAGCAGAGAAAGGTGGGGTAACCTTTCCCCTTATGACGTCATAAAGGGAAGATTCCAGATCGGCCCATCTGAGCTTTCATTTTCTCAAAGGCAGAGCAGGATACCCAGGGCTCGGTTTACACCTATCACCATTTCTAGCCACTGGGGGACCATAGGCAGGCTGGGGGAATGCATATTAATATTAAAAAACCTCATAAAGTGAAATTTTCATGCCATGGGACCTTTAAGTACAATTTTTGAGGCCCTTGAAGGCCTAGTTGTCTCTTCCTTTTTTCTGTCGTCTGTGTGTGGGTGTGTCTTGGAGATCCAAGTGATTGGACTCAGCTGCACGCAATCTCCGATCACCAGTAGGCCTGGGTATCGTTCAATCATTTTTCGGTACCGATACCAACACCGTGACTTTGATACCGGTTCCTAAACGATACCTTTTTCGATACCAATTTAATTAAACAAAAAGAAATGACAACATTACACATTACGTCACAAATCTTTGTATTTATTTTCCAGCTCCTACTACGTAGGGGCGTCTCTGTGTAACGTAGAGTTTTTCCTGCGTGTCTCTACGACGTGTAACGTTAGACAGCCAATCACAGCCATTATTAGATCTCGGTAGAAGCATGCTGCGTGCTGATTGGCTCACTGACGCTGATGAGCTTTACTCCTTAGGGATTGAAATTGGGTACACCAGAGCAGGGGGAATGAGAGGGGGAAACACCAGAGCAGGGGGAATGAGAGGGGGGAACACCAGAGCAGGGGGAATGAGAGGGGGGAACACCAGAGCAGGGGCAATGAGAGGGGGGAGATTTGAGTTTTCATAATCGCTATTGATAACACACACACACACACACACACACACACACACACACACACACACGTCTTCTTGAACTACTGCAAAACTGTACTGATTTTATTACAATATTTGTAAGTGAAATTACAAGTATTACTACTACAGTATGTCTCATTATTATTATTTTAAATATTATAAAAAATATAAATCACTTTTTTTTGTATTCCAACTAAAATAAATAAATAACTATTTAATTTAAATGCCGTAATTTGATAGGATGACAATGAACACAACCTTCTTAAGGTCTCCCCGGTTGGAATGCTGCTTTCTAGTCATTCCTTCGTCTGTCATGTCAGTTTCAGTTGGCCCACATTCGGTCCACCTTAAATATTTCTGCCCTCGCGTTTACAGTTTGGGTACACCGCGACGGGAGCGCGCGGCGGCTACAGTCAGCAGCAGTAGCAGCAGCAGCAGGCACCAGTCCTGTCAAATCACAACAGGGGTGAAGCACAGGCGGAGGACATACATGAAAATCCTCCGAGGACTTTTTTTAACGTCTAAAAGTCACGGTATTTGCAGTGTATCGGTGTGGAAATACTCAAACGTCTGGATTATGAAGAGTTGTCACAGTTAGCCGACGTCTTGCGGGCGTTTGGACCAACTAATGTACAGAAAACGTAAATTTTCTTCCGCTCAGAGACGTTAACGTCAGACGCAAACCAACCGAGGACTTCAAGCTAACGTTAAGGGGATTTTACCGTCTCATATTTTTTATACTTTTTTTTTTTTTTTTTTTTCAAGAAGTAGTGGTCCACAGATTTGGGAGCTGCTAACGTGTACATAAATAACCAGGATATAACCACTTTTCTTTTTCTTTTTTAACCCCATTTTGTTTGAATTCACCATGCTGATGAACACGACTCTTTACGCGGCGAAGAAACGGAAGAAGCCGGTCCAGAAAATGTAAGTAAAACAATCATAAACATACATAAGTTCCTGAAAGTGTTCCTATAATACCGCATAGTGCGCCTGGGCTAAATAAGACGCGTGTATACAATGGCTGTATTGTACTTTCTGACCTTATGGTATGTCTATATAATAGGCTATTCTTGCTATTCCTGAAGGTACTCTGAGGGAGTCTGGTGTAACGTTACTGTCTGTTTGTAATACAATACTACAATTACACACGTTGCTTGTGCTTCAGTTGTTAATTTATGTATTATTAACGTAGCATATGTCCATACAAACACCATGCATTACTGACGTTGTGATGCTATTATTGCAGTCAAATGTGTTTAGAACTATGTGTTACTTTATTCCTAAAGCATTCATACACAATATATACACTCCATATGTGTATAATATACACACTATATTCTTCTTTAGGTGGTTACAGCTGTGCAAACATCTCCAGGGAGTCAGTCAGTATGCACACACACAGCCTGTATTACATGCTAGTAAGAGTGTAGTTATAAGTTGTACTCCGTGTTTGCAATAGTAGCAACATTGTTCTGAGTCCATGAAGGCCATAAAGTCTATTTTCCCTGCTGTGGGTTATGCAATGTTGGCCAGCTTCACCGAGATAATGTGGAGTGCTGAAGTCCAACAACAGTGCAGGTCTACCCAGCGTGGAAAATAAAGGAAACTGTTGCTCCAGTATCATTTTAATCTAATTATAGCATCCATTTTTTTTTTTTTTTTTACTTGTGCAAGTGAAAAAAAAATTCTACTTGCCCAAAGATTTTAATAAAAAAAAATGTCAAACTTAAAATAACAACAACAAAAAAAAACATTGAAAATAAACGTCAAAAGTGTAGAAAAAAACAGAAAAAAAGTGTTGAAAAAAGCCATGAAAAAACCCGCAAACAAGAATGTCAAAAGGCATCGAAAAAAAATTCTAACTTAAAGAAAAGCGTAAAGAAACCATTTTAAAAAACGTCAAAAGTGTAGAAAAAAAACAGAAGAGTGTCTAAAAAAGTAAAATCAGAAACACACAGACACATGCACACACACACACACACACACACACACACACACACACACACAAATGTCAAAAGCATCAAACACCAACTCAATTCTTGATCGGCCAGAAAAACATTCAAATCAGATCATTCAACAAGCGTTGAGGCAGGAGAAAGATAACGTAGTTTAGGATACCATGATCCTGAACAGGCAACTGGGCTGTTATGTTTACTAGCCCCATGTGGCGGTTTCCTTGCCCCCGGGCCATCGGGCAACCCTTACTGTTGAACCCTGCCACCCAGCCGAGACAGACGGGCTTCCCACACGTTTCCGTGCAAATGCTCGAACACGGTAGGAGCTCATTTAACTTGTTTATTTCCCTTTCTGTTGGAGTAGATTTCTTTGATTTTCTCCGTAGGCGAAAACAGTGGACACAGTCAAATCCCCGCATCAGTAACGATGTTATAACACCTTCTTATGAGTCTATTTCTGATCACAGTGAATGTATACTTCAACGAGCATCTTCTTTTCTCCTGGATTCCCCCTCGAGAACCCCTGGAGGGCCCTTTATGCTAGGCCTTATTACATATTGCTGAAAAATATTTTACAAGATGACATAAATAGCTCTATTTGAAAATAACAAATCAGTCTCTCGACTACTGCTGTGATTTTGTAGGGGAGTGCAGCTACATAGAAAATAAAAAATGAAAAAGGAACTTTTCTAATGTCAACCATTCTTTGTTGAACACAGCACTGTGACTGCTCTTCTGAAGAGATTTTGGAGAGGGGACATTAGGTAGTTAAACACGCTGGTTGACTCACATGACACCACTGTATTCATATAATACTGTCAGTCAAGGCTAAAGTGAATGATATTAATAATGCATGCCTGTTGCTTCCTCTAAATTTGTCGTTAAACATTTTAAGCAAACTAAAACATTTCAAAATCAAAAAAGAAAGTGCTACTGTTTAAAAGTGCTTCCCTGAACTGAGACCTAACACTTAATGGCTCAAAGTCTTATAGCGGCTCCCCCCTTGCTGTCGCATGCCCCTCAGATGGCCAACACCTGTAATTTGGCCTTCTTGCCCTTTGGCCTTGGCTAAACCAGCTTGCCACACTCTCACTGGCATCAAAGTCCTCCAAACGCGGCCCCTCCACACTGATTCTTATCAGACCTTCCACTGTGTCAGTGTGATGGGATGCTCTGGTATCTGATTAGATTCTCTTCTGTGAAGAGAAGCCTCTCTCACAAACAGCAGATGACACAGGGAGGACCAGCAGAATGTGGACATGGTGCAGTATGTTCTGAAAAACATACAAAACACATTCAACCTTGGGATGTACAAGCTGTCAAAGCTGTCTTAGATATCAAAGTTGACATTGACATTGATATCGAAATGTCATTAAAAAAGAAAAACAGTAAAACCTTGTACTCTGAACAGTATGGCTCTCTGGTTAAAGGAGAACTCCGGCCAATTTTTACGTTAATCTTGATCGCTATAGCTATGCGAGTACTCTCGATAGAAAAACCCCCCGACCCGAATCAGTGAAGGTAACACGGAGAAGCTGCAGCTACGTACTACAAGCGTCCCCTGAGCTAAAACGGCAGTGGTCGGGGCAAGCTTTAGAGTGCCTTTGTGCCTCTTAACAGACACAAAATGCAATTACTATGTCTGTGCCACATGAACAGGGCCCTTACGTGTCAACAAGATGCGTTTTCAACTCAGACATTGTTTAAATTCACCTACCCTGGTCCCTGTCTCGATCCCGCCGGTAGCTAGCTTGCCCTGCTAGCTGATAGCCGTTAGCTGCTAGCTGCTAGCTGCCGTCCAGTGAATGTATTCAGACAGCTAATAAAATGAAAGACAACTCTTAATAAATGAGTAACAGAATTTCTGATCTATCAATGTGTTCATAAGACAGAGGACACTTGCCTAGGAGGCTACAGAATCTTGCTTTCAAATATTTGACAGTGGATTTGATTGTTGCCTCCATTGCTCTTTGAAGTTTAGTGTTAGCAGTCCCATCGTCTGCCAGCTTACACACTTCCCCTTTGAGTGTAACTGTCTGTGTGTGACATAAAGCATAAACACACATTGTGAGTTGATATTATACATATTTGGTTTTTTAGAGTATTTCCTATATAAAAAAAAAACCTAAAAAAAAACTGCTCATCCTGCTGCCTCTTCTGCAGCTTAAGGTCTGCCAGGAACTGGGACAGTCTGCCGCCAGGCTTAGGTCTTGCAGCCATCACCTCTGTGGTCACCAGCAGATTTCCAAGAGCACAAACTGCCTGTTTAGACATATCAAGCACTTTTACAAATACAGCTGAAGCTAATAACAAATATACGTTAAAATGATATCCCATTCATCTCCCTTACCTGAGGTAGGACGGTCTCATTTTTTCTGAAGTAGGAGACTAAACTTGGTTATTCCAGCAAAAACATCAGCCAGAAAGTGACAAAAAGCCACAGAAGTGCCATATTCTATTGATGTCTTGACCTGTATCATACAACCACAGCAACTATTCAGATACAACATGGATAAACTCAATTCTGGCTGAAAAAATGACTGAAGTTAAAGTGGCACTAATTTAATGAATTCCCTGTGGAAATCCACTGACCTTTGTGGCTCGGCCTGCAACATCTGCATTGGCAGAGGACCCTGCCAAATGGTCCATATGACAGTGGACTGCAGTGAACTGGCCTTGATGGCCATTCTGTCTGGGTCTGAGGAAGGTCTCCAGGGCCCTGGAGACATGTGGAAGCTGTCGTGTTCCTTTAACCCCACCAGGGACTAACACATCCACTCCCAGGTCCTCTCCAATGGCCTTCAGCTCCCTCATTGATTTGGGACTAAAATGATAGGTCTTCCACACCAAATGTAGCATATCATACACTTGATGGATCATTGCATTGTCCTTCTGGACCGCCAACATGGCCAATTCCAATCTGTAAAGATACATCTCAATTAATTTACATATAGATACCTCTTTATAAGAAAATATATATAACTCCCCCTTTGCTACCAAGATTAACTGTAGCACCATCAGCCCCCAGAGCAACTGTTTTTTCAAGCCAGTCTCCACATTGATCCCCAAGCGCAGCAAACGCTTTCTTTGTGGCGGCATAGATTCCTAATAAACAAAGAAAAATGATAATGCTTTATAATGTCACTATAGCTTGCCAGGTCAATACTTTGAATGTGATCAAGGCTTACTTTAATTTGTATTTATGATTTTTTAAATAATATTTTAGGCCTATACAATTTTCTTAAGATTTGTATTTCATTTCTCTGATTGTTCTGAGGAGCTGATAGCTGCTGCCTGCCGCTGAAATGCAGTCGGGAGAGGGGCCGCTTTAGTCACACACTTATCACGAAATGTATATGTTTTTCCCTTTTTATTTTGAGTTTCTAGCTCAGGCTCGGTAGGCTCTACCTCCGTCTCTTGAGTCGGATGCCATCTCCGACGAAGGACCAGGGCTTGGCATCTTACCAGGGACTGGGGAGACTGGTGGCTGAAGCAGCTCCATGTCTGGGCTGTTGACGGAGCATTGACCGGGGAGAGTGTTGGGGGGAACCGGCCTGCTTTTCTTAAAGAAAAAACTCTATGGGTCTATTTCTTGTCATTGTTCGGCGTCTGTTTTCTTGCGTTTATTTTACTGATTCTGATTGCCGTAACTGATTCTCTGGTACTCATATCGCAATTTGAATCACACAGCACGGAGCAGTATAGGACTGCAGGAATATCTGGACCACAGCCATTCAGGGGCAAAGACCTGCCCCATCTCTGTCTCTGATTGGTTTAGACCACGATATGATCCAATCATGAGTGTGAGTTCCGTCAAAGGAAAACAAACGCTTCGTTCGTGGAGAGGCAGCGGATGCGAGGACGTTAGGTGCACCGGTGCGACCTAGGATTTTTTTTTAGTTGCACCCTTACAAATTTTGGTCGCACTCTATCTATCTATCCATCTATCCCTATATCCATCCATCTATCCCTATATCCATCCATCTATCCATCCGTCTATCCGTCTATCCATCTACCTATCTCACCATGCTGAAGTGGGTTTAAGAATCCCTTCAGAACATAGGAGCTGCTCTGAGCCGTCTCCCTCACTCCGATGTCCCCAGTTTGTGTTTTTTTTTAATAGCATTAACAAGCCAGGCGGGAGTGTTAAATACTCCATAGAGCAGAGAACCACAGTCAGAACCCTGCCAGAACCGCGGTTTCGGTGTGTGTGTGTGGTACTACCTGCATTAATCATAATCAGGACATGGAGCGAGAGCTCTCTCACGCAATGTTTCCACGAGGGAGGGAGGGAGGATGGCGTAATCTGAGACTCGCTGGGTTTTTTCTCCTCCTCCTCCGACTGCCCCAACATACTTTTTTCCTGTCTTTCCTTCTGTGGGTGTGGAGGGGGGGGGGTTGTTTCTTTCCTCCCTCAACACACATTAACATAGTTCTGTGTCACGCAAACGCTTACATAACATTGCCTTGTTCGCTCGCCTTTGGTTTTTTAAGGAAAAGTTGCTCTCAGGCAGTTTATCTTTCTTTTTTTTTAGTTTGGGAAATGGTGAGTGAGTGAGTGTGTCTGTGTGTGTGTGTGTGTGTGTGTGTAAGAGAGTGCGAGAGAGACAGTTTAACCCACAGACAGGTCTAGAGGCAGCGTGACAGCAGTCTACCCTGATGCAGTTTACCTTCACGTTTACACTGAGTTGTAAAGTAGAACATTTCAATTCATGGTGATTTCTCTCTCTCTCTCTACCCCTCAAAGTCTCGGTCTCGGCTCGGTCTCTACCCCTCAAAGTCTTGGTCTTGTATCTGTCTCAACCCCTCAAAGTCTCGGTCTTGTATCTGTCTCTACCCCTCAAAGTCTTGGTCTTGTCTCTCTCTCTACCCCTCAAAGTCTCGGTCTTGTCTCGGTCTCAACCCCTCAAAGTCTCGGTCTTGTATCTGTCTTAACCCCTCAAAGTCTTGGTCGTGTCTCGGTCTCAACCCCTCAAAGTCTCGGTCTTGACTCTGTCTGTACCCCTCAAAGTCTCGGTCTTGTATCTGTCTCAACCCCTCAAAGTCTCGGTCTTGTCTCGGTATCAACCCCTCAAAATCTCGGTCTTGACTCTGTCTCAACCCCTCAAAGTCTCGGTCTTGACTCTGTCTATACCCCTCAAAGTCTCGGTCTTGTATCTGTCTCAACCTCTCAAAGTCTCGGTCTTGTCTCGGTCTCAACCCCTCAAAGTCTCGGTCTTGTCTCTCTCTCTACCTCTCAAAGTCTCGGTCTTGTCTCGGTCTCAACCCCTCAAAGTCTCTGTCTTGTATCTGTCTTAACCCCTCAAAGTCTCGGTCTTGTCTCTCTCTCTACCCCTCAAAGTCTCGGTCTTGTCTCGGTCTGTACCCCTCAATGTCTTGGTCTTGTATCTGTCTCAACCCCTCAAAGTCTCGGTCTTGACTCTGTCTGTACCCCTCAAAGTTTCGGTCTTGTATCTGTCTCAACCCCTCAAAGTCTCGGTTTTGTTTCGGCCTCTGCCCCTAAAAGTCTCGGTCTTGTCTCGGTCTCGATACACTCTGGTCTTGGTTAAGAGGGGTTCTTGACTACAACACTGGTCCCTTATATGGAACAAAAGATGGCTTTATTTATGGTTTTAAAGTGCTGCAGAGTTGAGGAACTTCATGAAAATACATAAAAGAATCAAACGATTCAGCATTTTTCACAGTGGTCTCTTATAAATGACAGTAAAAGGTACAACATGCATGCACTTGGGATTGTGTATATTCAGCATTGGTAGATGAATTCAAGTGCCAGAACGTGGAGCGACCAGGTCAAATTCAAGTCAGATTTGTTTTGTTTTGGCCAGAGGTCATGCTGATGTACAGCTGACCGGATGTTTTTCTTGTGACTGACATGTGATGGACATCAGTCTTCTGCAGCTTTCACTTCCCAGACATCTTATTTATAGAACTTTAAGCTCAAAGGCTTGAATGAAAAGTAGCAGAAATAAGATTAATCTTATATAATCTGCCCCCATTTTCTTTTCTTTTTTAGAATATGTTTTTGGAGCATTTTGGCATTAATGGATAGGACAGTTGCAGGCAGGAAAGTGGGGAGAGAGAGGGGGGAAGACATGCAGCAAATGGCCACAGGTCGGATTCAACCCCTGGGCCGCTGCGATAAGGACTGAGCCCTGGTACAAGGGGGGCACGCTCTGCGCCCCCCCCCTTTCACACAATAACTCAACACCTTTTTTGGCATTGAAATGATCAAATGTATCGGCCCAAACGCTCAGCTATCGGCAGCTTCAGTCCTGAAATATCGGCTCTGATATTGACTTTCTGAGCATGAGATCGGTGGACTTCTGAACCTCCTCCAGTGCTCTTTTTTTCTTTCTGTGTCATAACTCGATGCAGTGGAACAAACGCCTGCGTTGTATTTGGTTTCTTTTGTTTCGCAAAGGTTCCGTTGCCCCTTTCGGAGACAAAGTGCCTTTGTGTGATCGCAGGGGGGTGTTTTCTCAAGTCCAACACCTTCCAGGGCAGATTTTGTAGATACGTAGATAGAGAAGCAACAACAATATTCGTTCATTGTTCTCGCAGGGAGTTGTGCCGTCAGGAATGCAGCGATAGCTATCTAGCCTCGATTTTAGATATGTCGTGTTGTGGAGTATTATTGGAAGCAGATGTCTTCTTTACAGGAGGGAAAGGGAAGGAGGGCCTCATCACATTTTACACATTTACAGTTACAGTGTCGGGCATTCACCTCACAACCTTTCCCCTCAGAGAATGAAAGAACATGCTTTTAGCAGCTGGGAAAAAAATGGTCATCGACATCAACAACAAAGTGATTCAAAATGTGAAATCATACAGTAACTACAGTTTGTATATTACTTTGAAACTCCATGCCAGTCCACCTTGGGCAATTTTTCTAAACACACTGGTTGTTATGTTTAGTCTGGAATTGATATGTTTCACAGTACAGTTCAGGCCTGTTATTTTTAGAGGCATTTTTGAGTGCAGTTCAGGCTATGTTCACACTTGGCGTCTTTTTTTGAAGCTGCCAGCGTCTGTTTCACATTATAATCCTGTGGAGTTTTTTTAAAAAGGCCGACTTTCTTTTTGCAGCTCGGAGCGTCTTTTTGAACTTTTCTGAAGAAAAACGCCCTACATCAAGCGCTTTTTTGACAGCCGATGAAAGACAAGCTAGTGCTACAGGGAACTCACTTTGTTTATTTATCTAACAGCACCTTTCTCTCTCGCTCTGTTCTTTCTCTAGCTCGCTCCACCACTTTGTTTTATCTAACGTTAGCACCTCTCTCTCTCTCTTTTTTGTTTTTTACTACAAAAGCGCCCTAGTCAACTTTATCTCATCCAAAAAAGAGTGTGAACTTAGCCTAGCCTGTGACATTGTTGCTGATTAAAAACCTCAGTCTCTGTCCTGCCAGTTCTTCGCATTCCTTCTTTCGCCAGACCGGTTTTTATATTTTTATCTAGATTTCACACGTTTTGCAGTCAGCTATTCTTACAGTCTAGATATGAGTCGTTCTGCCTACTCTACTGTTATTTTTAGAGCCATTTTGGCCCGTTAGCTAATCTCACAAAATGCTTTTGTCATGTCACATCTGATGAACATTAAGTTACGAGAGTGAGAAACACAAGGCATTGCGAGCTAACGTTACGTACCGAGTAACATTAGCACAGGAGGAGTGACAGGCTGGAAATCGGAAGAAAGATGGGAAATTGTTTTAACATGACTTTAAAATCGACATCCACCGAGCCAAAAATGCTTATGTTATCATTAGTTAGCTCGTTCTTGTTTCCTAGCTGCGTCGCCAGTTTTGGAGCTTAGCTGGGAGCTTCATAGAGACAGCTAAAGTCAATGTTAGCTGCCCTACAGCTGTCATTAGCTTCCACTTCATATATTACCTTCTAACAGCTGTATTCTCAGTATCGTGACAATCTGCAAGAAACAGGTTGCTTATAAATCACTAAAATAGTAGTGACAGCACCATTTGGCTTAGTTATCAATGCCGTTAGCATCGTGGCTAACACTATTGTTACTGAGCTCGTTTATGACAAGTCGTTTTGGCTGTGCTTTCTAACAAGATGTCATTGTGCTAACCGAGCGCCGTTAGCCTTTACAACAGAGCTGCTTCACTACACTTGTTAGATAATGTTTCATTCCAGAGTTCTCTGTTGAGTTGTGTTTGTCGCTGAGTGCTCGTGATGGAAAATAATGTAAACTGAGAGCGGCGTGTCAGAAATGCAATGCGCCGTGGCGTAGGTCCCCTTCAAGGCCAGGCTAATGTTAGAAGTCCCTCTAGTGGACAGAACGTGTAACAACAACCACATGCTTATAGTGGCATTGACAATGTATAAGCCTGAGTAGGGTAGTAATAACAGGCTGCATCTGAGCATCAAGTATTAGAATATTATTTGAATATTTAAAAAAATAACAAAATAAATTTGAATGGTATTATAGAGGAAGATTGACAGCTCTACTCTCCACCCCCGTCTACTTGCATTTACCGGCTAGTAGCATGCAGCTAAAGACACAGGGTAACGTTCACCGGTATACAGCCTGCAGCCGGATTTTTCCAGACGCCGTGGCCACTGCCGGAGACGGAGATGACAGAGAAACGACAGAACTGGAAAATCCTCCTGCTTCCCTGAAGCCACAGGTGTGGCAACATGTTGCCTTCCCCGAGAGTGAGTTGTGTAAACAAACGACGACGGTAAAGCATGCGGGCTCCGACAGCACTCCATGTCGCCTTTATTTGTGCCTCGCTAAACTAATGGTGCATTTAATTGCACTCAGAAAAACTCAAAGCCAGCGTTTCCTCTAGGTTGACTGCTTAAGCCTCACCGGACGGGATGGGATGGGTGGGGTGCTGATACCACCCACCGAATTCCGTTCTCAACTTAACAAATTTATTTAAATATTCATAGTATACCAGTTACTTTTTGAAAAAATACACAAGAGCAGCGCTTCACATCAGCATGACTATGTCTTATATGACTATGTGTTATTTTTTGGCATAAAAAAAAAAATAAAAATCTGGCCTGGCGGGGGTTCCTGTTGTATTATAGGGGAAACACTGCAAATGGTTAAAAAGTACCCCTGTAAAGTACCGTTCCGTAGCTCTTATTGTGGCATTGCCCTCTCTGTTGAAATCAAATGTTGAAAAATGAAATCGGACTGTGGCACACGCACACGCACACACACACACACACACACACACACACACACACACACACACACACAGACAGCGTCTCGGTTTGGCCTCACCTGACCTGAAAATCCCCAGCGGAGTCATCAGCAGGAACATCTGAACCTGATTTAGCTTGAGAACCAGCCAACATGCAGCCGCTCTGTGTGCGACCGACCTGGAACTGGAAGCTCACAGGTTCCATTCCCACAACAACCAGACGCTCTTCCCGAAGTGTTCCCGAGCAAGACACTGAAACCAGGTCTGCTTAGATTCTTTGCAAGTTCAAATGTTTTTTGTTATCCGGTCATCTGCAGGAGACTTTGTCGTTGAATTGATTCATTTTTGACAGAAAAAAAGGCATATTATAGACAGATTATCCCCCAGATGTGGCGAAAATGGATTCTTACTAGATTGTAGTTTCAATGTCTTCAATCATGTATGCAGGAAATCTTCACATTTGAGGGGATGGAACTCTTTGAGATTTTCTTTCCTTTTCAGTTGTTTAACCCAGGCCGATGACTGGCAGGTTGCTAACAGTGCGAGGGCTTTGCAGCTTTTTATCACTGCTATTTTTCGACATCTTATGCCGATCTTACACCAAACGACTTTTCAAGCGATTCCGCTAGAGCAGACTAAGTTCCAATATCACAATATAATCCTGAGAGTCTTGCTAGAGTCGGGCAGTCGTTTGGTGTAATGCAGTCATAAAACTCAGTCCAAGTCAGTCTTTTTCCCGTCTGGACGTTCCGAAAAAATCAAACGTGTGTCTAAGTTTAAAGTCTTGGTACTGAAGTTAAATCACATGAACACTGACCCCATTCTCAGCTGGCATTAGGGATAAATGCTTCACACATTCTCTGGGAAAAAGAAAAGCCCCTCTGTGCAGCGAACGTCTGGTTTGAGTTACAGCAGAGAAGCCGCCAGCCGGGTTTAGCGCCGGTCACCGGAGTTCAGTTGCAGCACCCGCATTCTGCTGCCGCGCTCCGTCTGATGTCAAACAGCCAGGGTTTGTGTACCTCGTAATACGGTTCCTTATCAAGCCAGTGCAACGCACAGGAGCGCTTTCTGTTTCTGTTTCTCTATTAAGGCAGATTATGGATATACAAGAGTATTGCAGTAGGGCTACACTATAGAACTACAGAACAACTACTGAAAAAAAATGACTTAAGAGGAATGAAAAGAATGTAGCCTACATGTACATACAAGTGTAGAATAAAATGTACAACCTACATACATAGTATATTTAACAAAAGTAAACAGCGTGTAACATTTGAAGGATATTGTAGGTACGTCAGTTTCATGTTTTCATGTTTTTGTGTAAATAAGTCCCTTTTGAATCTCGTTTAGGAAAGAGAGCTCTTCGTCACCTCTCACGCTGTAAATGTGTGCGCTCAAAGTAGATCCTGCATCCTGGCGGAACAGACAACAGGTGGGGTGATAATAAACAGGCCACCGCTGACCCAGTTACCATGGCAGCAGCGGATGGAACAGATTTAGCTTGTTGCTCTGCTCTCCAGAGAGACAAGGTGGTTTCCACTCAGCAAAACCTTTTTAATGCTGTAAGGGGCAAAAAGATTGAGGCTCCAAACGGAGCGTGGAAACTCACATCTCACACACTAAATACTACAGGATAGTTGTTTTCATCCTTTACTGTTATGTGCATGTTAGGATTTATGTTTATTTCATGTATTTGATTGAGGAAGGTTTCAGTCTCCTCATTGCTCCTGTTTTCCTCCGCCGCCCAGTTTTAATTTCTTGTGTACGTCATGATTTACAGTTTTTTACAATCACTTTGCTACTAATTTCAGAACCTTGACGTCATTTTTCAAAACTCTAGACACAAAACTCAAAACGATCATCACTTGTAACAGGCTGTCCAATGTTCAAAACATTGCATTGCGCATTCATATCGTTAAATAAATCTTGCACTTGCACAATCATTGGTTCAAAAGACTAACTGATTGTGAAATACCATTGAAACGTTACTTTAGATCACCCACACACAAGCTACCCGTAGTTTCACAGTTCGCACAATCTTTTAAATATTGTAGTACAAAATAGGTGGTACATGTTTCATTATGGTACTAGATGTAAATACATCCCTGTAAAAGTACTGCAGTAGTAGAGAGAATACTACAGACATAGTGGAATCACTGAACAAAACCTGAAATGTATTGATGAAAAACAATACAGTACGATCACAACATAGGTTCATTTGAATCAAAGCAAAATAATGAGCTACAAAATAGAAAGGAAAGACAGTACTGTAGAATTTCAAATGCAGTGTTCCTCAACTTGCTTGTACTCTAAAAAGCAAAACAGAGAAGTGATTACTGTACTTCTACATCTTCATCAACTCTGTCTTGTGGATTTGGCCGCAGGTTCTCATCTACATCGCAATTAGCCAAACATCTTCGAAAAAACCTTCGGGCATGGCGAACAATGTGGTACAAGTATATATGTGTATGTGTATGTATATATACAGTATATATCTCAATCATCAGTAACGAGTTGGCAGAATTGGACAAGCAATTCCAAGGGCCTGCATGCATACAGTGCAGTACTGTCAATACTGTAAATAGTCTGAAAGGTGGTACATGGGACCATAGAAACAGTGTCTGATAAACAGTAGTACATTACAGTAGTAGTACATGGGACCATAGAAACAGTGTCTGATAAACAGTAGTACATTACAGTAGTAGTACATGGGACCATAGAAACAGTGTCTGATAAACAGTAGTACATTACAGTAGTAGTACATGGGACCATAGAAACAGTGTCTGATAAACAGTAGTACATTACAGTAGTAGTACACGGGACCATAGAAACAGTGTCTGATAAACAGTAGTACATTACAGTAGTAGTACACGGGACCATAGAAACAGTGTCTGATAAACAGTAGTACATTACAGTTGTAGTACATGGGACCATAGAAACAGTGCCTGATAAACAGTAGTACATTACAGTAAAGGTAGTACATGGGACCATAGAAACAGTGTCTGATAAACAGTAGTACATTACAGTAAAGGTAGTACATGGGACCATAGAAACAGTGCCTGATAAACAGTAGTACATTACAGTAAAGGTAGTACATGGGACCATAGAAACAGTGCCTGATAAACAGTAGTACATTACAGTAAAGGTAGTACATGGGACCATAGAAACAGTGCCTGATAAACAGTAGTACATTACAGTAGTAGTACATGGGACCATAGAAACAGTGTCTGATAAACAGTAGTACATTACAGTAGTAGTACATGGGACCATAGAAACAGTGTCTGATAAACAGTAGTACATTACAGTAAAGAATGATGATGAAATATTACATCCATAGATAATTTAGTCTTATTGGTTCATGCTCCACACTAATTGGTGACAATGAATCTCGTTATGTTGAAACCTTCATGATCTAAACATGGAATATTGTTTGTCTGTTTCCATACAACTATGCATTAAGAGTACTGCAACAGTTACTCATCATTTTGAGTAGTTGTATGGATTGATAGTTAGTTGATTGTAATGAAATGAATAGACAGTCATCTGAACTGTAATGTTTGAATTGCTTTTTGAAATAGTAGTACTTTGATGTTAAGTTGTGTCATATTGAACAGCTGATCTTTGTTAAATGAACAAATGATCTTTGGTTTATGTGGATTGTATCCCAGCAATTGAAAAAAGTGTTTTTGATTATTGGTTGTGAGTTTTGTGTCTAGAGTTTTGAAAAATGACGTCAAGGTTCTGAAATTAGTGCCAAAATGATTGTAAAAAACTGTATTATTTATGTAGTGTATTAACTGTATTACATTCTACATCAATGATGAGTACCATATCGTTCAATTGCAAGTGGATCAACATGAAAGGAATCTGCAATCACTCTGATAATTGATTCACACTTAAAACTGCACACTGACGCGCGCATCTGTGTGTGTGTGTGTGTGTGTGTGTGTGTGTGTGTGTGCCTGTGTGTGTGTGTGCGTATGTTTGTGCGTGTGTGAGTGTGTATCTGTGTGTGTGTGTGCATGTGTGCCTGCGTGTGTGCATGTTGTGTGTCTGCGTGTGTGTATGTGTGTGTGTCTGCATGTTCCTGTGTGTGTGCCTGTGTGTGCGTGCGTGCGTGTGTGTGTGTGCATGTGTGTGCGTGTGTGTGTATGCGTGTGCCTGTGTGTGTGCATGTGTGCGTGTGTGGGCCAGTGTGTGTGCCTGTGTGTGCGTGCGTGTGTTTGTGTGTCTGTGTGTTTGTGTTATGAATTGAATAACTTTGGATTTTGCTCTGATCTTTTAAAGATGATGGTTAGTTGCAGCCCTTTTAAAAAGTGCCTTAAACGTTAGAACATAGAAGCGTGTTCGGTCTTCAGCGGCACATCATTAGTGTGTAATCTGTGTGTCATCTCGCTTCATCACACTGCACTCCTTGCACTCCTTCACACACACACAAACACACACACACACACACACACACACACACACATTTAGCCTCAAGCCTGTTTGTTATACTCGTCGTTACCTTTCTGAATCTGAATCCCGAGCTCAAGCTTGGACTCTTAAGGCAGAGTTCAACATTAAGGGTTGCCCGATGGCCCGGGGCGACTAAAACGCCACGTCGGGCAAGTAAACATAACCCATTTCCCCGTTCAGGCATCATCATATCATAAATGACATTCTCTTGCCCCCATCGGAGAATGCTTGTTGAATGATTTTTTGTACTTTGATTTTTTTTTTTACGCTTTTTTGGTGTGTTTTTTTCTCAAAGTTTTTTTTGTTTGTTTTTTTTAACTTGGAGTTGCCGCTTCTGACGTTTTCTTCAACAACAAAAAAAAAGACGTTTTTGAGACTGAATTTGAGTAGAAATCATTTAAATGTAACCATATAGCCTTAGCAATAAAAAACCCTTAACGTTGAACCCCGTTCTTCGAAACTTTCTAGACTTTGTAGACTCACATTATAGACACCAGTCCTATAATGCGAATGACGAAATTTGAGAATTATTTCAGACGATGTATATTATGTTATATGTCGAGATATAGGTCTTACATTTCATTCATAATGGTCTTAAAAAAGCCCTTAAAAAGTCCTAAATTTGACTTGGTGAAACCTGCAGAAACCCTGATGCCCAGTCCTCATGTCAATAGGTCTTGGATCCTTCTTTGTTCCCGTGTTTTAACGTTGTCTTTTCTTTCCTGTATCGGCAGACCCAAACCCTCACCCCCCGATGGCGCCAAGTCCAACCCGTCCAAACGCCACCGCGACCGGCTCAACAGCGAGCTGGACAAGCTCACCAGCCTGCTGCCGTTCACCGAGGAGGTCCGGGCTCGACTGGACAAGCTGTCGGTGCTCCGCCTCAGCGTCGGCTACCTAAAGGTCAAGAGCTTCTTCAACGGTGAGTGGGGATGAACAGAGATGAAGACATGAAAGGGGAGCGATATATATATATAGCTCTATATATGTGCGCCTGCTCTACCAACTGAGCTAACCTGGCCACAGTATGGATCTATTATTATATATGTGTTGGTCCGTTTGTCTGCTTGACAATCCCATTGTGCAGAGAAAACAGAGAAATGTCTCTTTTCAGATACAACAACATGTTGACAGAGTTTCCTTTTGGGGACGTCATTTGAAATTGGGAAAAAGTATGGTGATGATAGCGCATCGTGAGGCTTCTGGTGATTCCCACCACCGGTGACGTTTAGAAATCAGAAAGACACATTGACCCAGAGTGTGATCGATGCATTGCAGAGCGGGGCACTCTGTCACATACGTTTTGGAGCTGCCCTAAATTGTCTGTAGTTTTGGGAGCTGATTTTTGCTTTTCTTTCTAGAGCATTGCATACTCATATTGACACCGGTCATTGCCATTTTTTTTGGAGTAGTACCACAAGAACTTGGCATAGGCAAATGGGCTAGAACTGTGACAGCATTTGCAACTCTCTTGGCCAGACGCATTGTTTTATTAAAATGGAAGGATAAGTCTCCACTTACATTGAAACACTGGATCAACGATGTTATGCACAATTTAACCCTTGAACAAATGTGTTATTATTTGCAGGGTAATAATATTAAATTCAGTAATATCTGGCAACCTGTTCTTACATTGGTTGGACAGATGGGACTCTAATAACATTGTATGATGTGAATGTTGTGGTCCCCCACTTAAAACACCATCGAGCCAACCAAACACACTGCAAAGTTAAAGCAAACTGTTTATTCAAAGCCTTTTTTTCTTTAAACCAGGTTTAGTTTCTTCGAGTGTCCTAAACAGGACAGACGCATGGAAACAAACATCCTGCATGCATGTAGTGTATTTAGCTGAGAGATACCAGTCTCAATGGGTGGCTCATACTGGAAGTGGATCATTTCTTAAAGGCCAGGTGTGCTCAAATGGCTCTGGGGTGTGCTGTCATGCTGATTTGAGCACGTTCGAAATGTCTACTTGACCCATCCGATTGCCTGGTCGGATCTACTTGCTGCATAACCCAGTTTATTCCTGCGCGCTTCCTTGTATGTGTTCCGCCGCCTCGCGTGAAAATAGCAGCCATTAGATCCAGACAGCCTGAGAGACAAGGTTCCTATTTACAGTGCAGGGCGGTGTGTGTGTGTGTGTGTGTGTGATCGTCACCAGCTGAGAGGCTATATCAGTGCAGGACTGTGAAATTTGGCCCTTCTGGCTGGCCATATAGGAGGTGTGAAGTGAAAAGGAAAAGAGGCGAGGCCAGCAGTACACCTGCTCCATGCTGCGGGTTGAAATGCTAATATGTGTGTTCAGACAGAAGTGTGTGGATGCTCATTAGGGAAATACCAGGGCTGCACAATATATGTTTTTTATCAAAGAAACGCATCGCGAAAGACAGTTTCTTGTGTTCGTTGAAAGAAAACATCAGTGGAAAATGGCGTTTTATAATGTAACTGTCATTCTTTTTTTCTTTAGTGCTGCCTTTTCAGTGTTCAATTCAATCACGTTGGAAATGATTTCATTTGATTTGTTTTAAATACAACAAGCAGTTTGTTGTATTTTAGCAGAATACTGAAAGCAGCCAAACCGATCTGTTTATTTATTGCAAGAAATATCAAAGCTCACTAGACAGGAAGGAGGTGACATATTACCAATCCCCGTTCACTTTATAGGCTTCAACTTTTAGACTTTCATTGACGGAATCAATAGGAGTTTTTGTGCCGAAAAAGCAGGCTGCGAAGTGAGCCAGAAAGCTCAGCCGCTGGCGAGTTATCAGTGAGTCATTGGCGCTGACTAACAACCCTATCCACCTCCTGCAGACATGTTATGGCCTACAGTAA